>NC_091283.1:34412261-34585268 GCF_032444005.1 Ranitomeya imitator
TTTTGACTGTTTTATACGTCAAGCAGCATGGTGATAATCAACTTTTTTTCCACTTTTTTTTTACTTTGGTTGGTTATGAGGAGACTGGGTGGATCTGCAGCAGCTAACACTTTCATGAACCTGTGTTTGGGCTCTATCTGGTGAGTTAATCCAAATGGAATTTATCTCCTAACACCCGGATAAGACCCTATTGCGCTTTGCTTTCCTTCCAGCAGTTTATTGATAGTCACCTTTCTAAAAGACTCCTGTCCACAGACTCATTTAATCAGTCAAACTCTAACCGCTACAACATGGGCAAGACCAAAGAGCTTTCTAAGGATGTCAGGGACCAGATCATAGATCTACATAAAGCTGGAAGGGGCTACAAAACCATAAGTAAGA
This sequence comes from Ranitomeya imitator, assembly GCF_032444005.1. NCBI lineage: Eukaryota > Metazoa > Chordata > Amphibia > Anura > Dendrobatidae > Ranitomeya > Ranitomeya imitator. The sequence continues at coordinate 34,412,643 of NC_091283.1, forward strand.
CACTGGGTGAGAAGGAGACAACTGCTGGCACAATTGTTAGAAAATGGAAGAAACACAAGATGACTGTCAATCTTGCTCCATGCAATATCTCACGTCGTGAGGTAAGGATAATTTTTTTTAGAAAGGTCAGGAATAAGCCCAGAGCTACACATGAGAGCTTAGTCAATGATCTGAAGAGAGCTGATACCACAGCCTAAAAGATTACTGTTAGGCCGGAGTCACACTACAGCGAGATACGGCCGAGTCTCGTAGGTTAACACCAAGCTCTGGCACCGGCACTCCGGAGCGGAGCGTGCAGCTATATGTATTGCAATGCGGCCGCACGCTCCGCTCTGGAGTGCCGATTCCAGAGCTTGGTTTTAACCTGCGAGACTCGGCCGTATCTCCCTGTGTGTGATCCTCGCCTTAGTAACAGACTACGCTGTCATGGATTAAAATCCTGCAGGGCATACAAGGTCCCCCTGCTCACACCAGCACATGTCAAGGCCCATTTGAAGTTTGCCAATGACCATCTGGATGATTCAGAAGAGGCATGGGACACGGTCATGTGGTCAGATGAGACCCAAATAGAACTTTTTGGTACCAACGCTACTCGCGGTCTTTGGAGGAAGCAGAAGGATGAGTACAACCCCAAGAACACCATCCTGTTGTGAGTTCTGTTTTTGGGCTCCCTCTGGTGGTTACTGATGGTACTGGGTGACTTGTGTTCTCTGCGGTCTCTGGTCTCCACCTGTTCCATCAGGTTATGGGAGTTTCCTATTTAACCTGGCTTTTTTGTCATTTCCTCGCCGGCTATCAATGTAATCAGCGTGTCTTTTCACCTCTGCTCCCTGCGTCTGTTATCTTCAGGACAAGCTAAGTTTTGATTTTCCTGTTCCACGTTTTGCTTTATTTTTGTCTTAGTCCAGCTTGCAGATATGTGATTCCTTGCTGCTGGTTGCTCTAGTGGGCTGAAATTACTCCTCATGTTCCATGAGTTGGCACATGAGTTCAAGTAATTTCAGGATGGTTTTTTTGAAGGGTTTTTCGCTGACCGCGCAGTTCACTTTTGTATCCTCTGCTATCTAGCTTTAGCGGGCCTCATTTTTGCTGATTCTATTTTCATAACTACGTATGTGCTTTCCTCTCATTTCACCGTTATTACATGTGGGGGGCTGCTATTTCTGTGGGGTGTTTCTCTGGAGGCAAGTGAGGTCTGTGTTTCTTCTGATAGGGGAAGTTAATCCTTCGGCTGGCGCGAGATGTCTAGGAATCATCGTAGGCACGTTCCCCGGCTACTGCTAGTTGTGTGTTTAGGTTCAGGATCGCGGTCAGCTCAGGTTCCATCACCCTAGAGCTTGTTTTGTTTTCGTGCTTGTCCTTTTGTGATCCCCTGCCATTGGGATCATGACAGTATAGCCGGCCTAAAGAAAAAAATTGGTCATCGTTTTGGCTGAAGTAGGAGGAAAAGTAGTCTGAGGAAGTTTTTTTTTTTTTTTTTTTTCCCCTCCTCAGTGTTTGCTGCCTAGCCTTAATTGCAGCTTGGCTGCTTCTTTCCTCCTCTTAATCCTTGAATGGCTCTGACCTCAGCTGTTTATCATGGACGTCCAGAGTTTGGCTTCCAGCCTGAATAATCTTGCTGCTAAGGTTCAAAATATACAAGATTTTGTTGTACATACGCCTATGTCGGAACCTAGAATTCCTATTCCAGAGTTTTTTTCTGGAGATAGATCTAGTTTTCTGAATTTTAGGAACAATTGCAAGTTGTTTCTTTCCTTGAAATCTCGCTCCTCTGGAGACCCTGCTCAGCAGGTCAAGATTGTTATATCTTTCCTGCGGGGTGACCCTCAGAATTGGGCATTTGCATTGGCACCAGGGGATCCTGCGTTGCTCAATGTGGATGCATTTTTTCTGGCATTGGGTTTGCTCTATGAGGAACCTAACCTAGAGATTCAGGCTGAAAAAGCTTTATTGGCTCTCTCTCAGGGGCAAGATGAAGCAGAAATATATTGTCAGAAATTTTGGAAATGGTCGGTGCTTACTCAGTGGAATGAGTGCGCTCTGGCTGCAAAATTCAGAGATGGCCTTTCTGAGGCCATTAGAGATGTTATGGTGGGGTTCCCGGCGCCTGCAGGTCTGAATGAGTCCATGACTATGGCTATTCAGATTGATCGGCGTTTACGGGAGCGCAAACCTGTGCACCATTTGGCGGTGTCTTCTGAACAGGCACCTGAGATAATGCAATGTGATAGAATTCAGTCCAGAAGTGAACGGCAAAATTATAGGCGGAAAAATGGATTGTGTTTTTATTGTGGTGATTCAGCTCATGTTATATCAGCATGCTCTAAACACACAAAAAAGGTTGATAAGTCTGTTGCCATTGGTACTTTACAGTCTAAGTTCATTCTGTCTGTGACGCTGATTTGTTCATTATCATCCATTTCCGTCGATGCCTATGTGGATTCAGGCGCTGCCCTGAGTCTTATGGATTGGTCATTTGCCAATCGCTGTGGGTTTAGTCTGGAACCTCTGGAAGTTCCTATTCCTTTGAAAGGAATTGACTCTACACCTTTGGCTATGAATAAACCTCAGTACTGGACACAAGTGACCATGCGTATGACTCCCGTTCATCAGGAGGTGATTCGCTTCCTGGTACTGTATAATTTACATGATGTCTTAGTGCTTGGTCTGCCATGGTTACAAACTCATAACCCAGTCCTGGACTGGAAAACAATGTCTGTGTTAAGCTAGGGATGTCAGGGGGTTCATGATGATGCATCTCCGATTTCTATCGCTTCATCTACTCCTTCTGAGGTTCCGGTATTTCTGTCTGATTATCGGGAGGTTTTTGAGGAGTCTAAGCTCAGTTCGCTTCCTCCTCACAGGGATTGCGATTGTGCTATAGATTTGATTCCTGGCAGTAAATTCCCTAAAGGTCGTTTGTTCAATCTGTCAGTGCCAGAGCATTCTGCTATGCGGAATTATGTTAAGGAGTCCTTGGAAAAAGGACATATCCGTCCATCTTCGTCCCCTTTGGGAGCAGGTTTTTTTTTTTTGTGGCCAAAAAGGATGGTTCCTTGAGGCCTTGCATAGATTATCGTCTTTTGAATAAGATTACAGTCAAATATCAGTATCCTTTGCCATTGTTGACTGATTTGTTCGCTCACATTAAGGGGGCTAAATGGTTCACTAAGATTGATCTTCGGGGTGCGTATAATCTTGTGCGGATAAGGCAGGGTGATGAGTGGAAAACCGCATTTAATACGCCTGAGGGCCATTTCGAGTATTTGGTGATGCCTTTTGGACTTTCTAATGCTCCTTCTGTCTTCCAGTCTTTTATGCACGATATTTTCCGTGAATATCTGGATAAATTTATTATCGTGTATTTGGATGATGTTTTGGTTTTTTCTGATGACTGGGAGTCTCATGTTCAGCAAGTCAGGAAGGTGTTTCAGGTTCTGCGGGCCAATTCTTTGTTTGTAAAAGGTTCTAAATGTCTCTTTGGAGTCCAGAAGATTTCTTTTTTGGGGTATATTTTTTCCCCTTCTACTATTGAGATGAATCCCGTCAAGGTTCAGGCTATTTGTGACTGGACGCAGCCTACATCTCTTAAGAGTCTACAGAAGTTCTTAGGCTTTGCTAATTTTTATCGTCACTTCATAACTAATTTTTCTAGTGTTGTTAAGCCTTTGACGGATTTGACTAAAAAAGGTGCTGATGTTACTGATTGGTCTCCTGCGGCTGTGGAGGCCTTTCAGGAACTTAAGCGCCGGTTTTCTTCGGCTCCTGTGTTGCGTCAGCCAGATACGTCGCTTCCTTTTCAGGTTGAGGTTGATGCTTCCGAGATCGGAGCGGGGGCGGTTTTGTCACAGAGAAGCTCCGATGGCTCAGTGATGAAGCCATGTGCGTTCTTTTCTAGAAAATTTTCGCCCGCTGAACGGAATTATGATGTTGGTAATCGGGAGCTTTTGGCCATGAAGTGGGCATTTGAGGAGTGGCGTCATTGGCTTGAGGGTGCTAGACATCGTGTGGTGGTCTTGACTGATCACAAAAATCTGATGTACCTTGAGTCTGCCAAGCGTCTGAATCCTAGACAGGCTCGTTGGTCACTGTTTTTCTCCCGTTTCAATTTTGTGGTTTCGTACCTGCCAGGTTCAAAGAATGTGAAGGCGGATGCTCTTTCTAGGAGTTTTGTGCCTGACTCCCCTGGAAATTCGGAGCCCACTGGTATCCTTAGGGATGGGGTGATTTTGTCGGCTGTCTCCCCAGACTTGCGACGTGCTTTGCTGGAGTTTCAGTCGGATAAACCTGATCGTTGTCCGCCGGAAAGACTGTTTGTTCCGGATAATTGGACCAGTAGAGTCATCTCCGAGGTCCATTCTTCTGTGTTGGCAGGTCATCCTGGAATATTTGGTAATAGAGACTTGGTTGCCAGGTCTTTTTGGTGGCCTTCCTTGTCGAGGGATGTGCGTTCTTTCGTGCAGTCTTGTGGAGTTTGCGCTCGGGCTAAGCCTTGCTGTTCTCGGGCCAGTGGATTGTTGTCACCTTTGCCTATCCCGAAGAGACCTTGGACGCACATTTCCATGGACTTTATTTCGGATCTCCCTGTCTCTCAAAAAATGTCCGTCATATGGGTTGTGTGTGACCGCTTTTCTAAGATGGTTCATCTGGTACCCTTGCCTAAGTTACCTTCCTCCTCTGAGTTGGTCCCTCTGTTTTTTCAAAACGTGGTCCGTTTGCATGGCATTCCGGAGAACATCGTTTCTGACAGGGGATCCCAGTTTGTGTCTAGATTTTGGCGGACGTTCTGTGCTAAGATGGGCATTGATTTGTCCTTTTCGTCTGCATTCCATCCCCAGACGAATGGCCAGACGGAACGAACTAATCAGACTTTAGAAACTTATTTAAGGTGTTTTGTTTCTGCTGATCAAGATGACTGGGTTTCCTTTTTGCCGCTTGCCGAGTTTGCCCTTAATAATCGGGCTAGTTCTGCTACCTTGGTTTCTCCTTTCTTTTGTAATTCGGGGTTTTATCCTCGTTTTTCCTCTGGTCAGGTGGAGCCTTCTGATTGTCCTGGAGTGGACATGGTGGTGGATAGGTTGCATCGGATTTGGAGTCATGTGGTGGACAATTTGAAGTTGTCCCAGGAGAGGGCTCAGCAGTTTGCTAATCGCCGTCGCCGCGTGGGTCCTCGACTTCTTGTTGGGGACTTGGTGTGGTTGTCTTCTCGTTTTGTTCCTATGAAGGTCTCTTCTCCTAAGTTCAAGCCTCGGTTCATCGGTCCCTATAGGATCTTGGAAATTCTTAACCCTGTGTCGTTTCGTTTGGATCTTCCGGCATCGTTTGCTATTCATAATGTGTTCCATCGGTCGTTGTTGCGGAAGTATGAGGTACATGTTGTTCCTTCGCTTGAGCCTCCTGCTCCGATGCTGGTGGAGGGTGAATTGGAGTATGTTGTGGAGAAGATCTTGGATTCTCGTGTTTCCAGACGGAAACTCCAGTATTTGGTCAAGTGGAAGGGTTATGGTCAGGAGGATAATTCTTGGGTGATTGCTTCTGATGTTCATGCTGCCGATTTGGTCCGTGCTTTTCATAGGGCTCATCCTGGTCGCCCTGGTGGTTCTCGTGAGGGTTCGGTGACCCCTCCTCAAGGGGGGGCTACTGTTGTGAGTTCTGTTTTTGGGCTCCCTCTGGTGGTTACTGATGGTACTGGGTGACTTGTGTTCTCTGCGGTCTCTGGTGTCCACCTGTTCCATCAGGTTATGGGAGTTTCCTATTTAACCTGGCTTTTTTGTCATTTCCTCGCCAGCTATCAATGTAATCAGCGTGTCTTTTCACCTCTGCTCCCTGCGCCTGTTATCTTCAGGACAAGCTAAGTTTTGATTTTCCTGTTCCACGTTTTGCTTTATTTTTGTCTTAGTCCAGCTTGAAGATATGTGATTCCTTGCTGCTGGTTGCTCTAGTGGGCTGAAATTACTCCTCATGTTCCATGAGTTGGCACATGAGTTCAAGTAATTTCAGGATGGTTTTTTTGAAGGGTTTTTCGCTGACCGCGCAGTTCACTTTCTGCATCCTCTGCTATCTAGCTTTAGCGGGCCTCATTTTTGCTGATTCTATTTTCATAACTACGTATGTGCTTTCCTCTCATTTCACCGTTATTACATGTGGGGGGCTGCTATTTCTGTGGGGTGTTTCTCTGGAGGCAAGTGAGGTCTGTGTTTCTTCTGATAGGGGAAGTTAATCCTTTGGCTGGCGCGAGACGTCTAGGAATCATCGTAGGCACGTTCCCCGGCTACTGCTAGTTGTGTGTTTAGGTTCAGGATCGCGGTCAGCTCAGGTTCCATCACCCTAGAGCTTGTTTTGTTTTTGTGCTTGTCCTTTTGTGATCCCCTGCCATTGGGATCATGACACCATCCCAAACGTAAAGCATGGTGGGGGAAACATCAAACTTTGGGTGTTTTTTCTGTCAAGTGACAGGACAATTGCACCATATTGAAGCGAGGAAGGATGGGGTCATGTATCGTTAGATTTTGGCCAACAACCTCCTTCCTTCGGTAAGAGCATTGTAGATGGGTTGCGGCTGCGTCTTCCAGAAGCATCTCAAGGTCCTCATATCAGAGTCCAATAAAAAAATTTGGAGGGAGCAGAAACTTGTAATGCCAGCATCCCTGTGTGCCTCCTGCTCATGGCAGGATTGCCGGAGTACTCACCACTCCTGGCCATGCTGTAAGCTCTGTGTCCTCTACTTGCTGTGCATTTTTCCTGGCAGCATGCTTAGGGTGCATGAGTGGGAACTTTCTGGTTCTTAAAGAGACAGTGCATGCACTCCTAAGATGTCCCCAGCCAATAGCTGGGAGGCATCTGGTACTCATGCCACTTTCCTCCATTGGGAGGTGGCTATTTAACATCATGGACTTTAGTGTTCCTGCTTGTCTGCATCTGTTGTTCCCTGCTGGTCTGCATCTGTGTTTCCCTGCTAGTCCCTATCTGTGTTTCCCTGCTAGTCCCTATCTGTGTTTCCCTGCTAGTCCCTACCTGCGGTTCCCTGCTTGTCCGCATCTGCAGTCCCCTGCATATCAGCCATGCCTACCTGCCAGTATATCAGTTGGTTATGCCAATCTGCACTGACCTGTCTGTGTTCCAGCCGTGGCTGCCAGTAACTGCCTGTGAATCAGCTGTGCCTACCTACAATACCTGCCTGCACTTTCCGTTACAGTGCCCTGTCCCTTTGGGGGTCAGCTGCTACTACGAGACGCTGCCCTTGAGTGTTACCTGGCAGCTACCTGCCGCACAAATCTGACCTCACCATTAGAGGCTCCAGCGAAGACCTAGGTAGCTACTTAGTCATGCCCCTCCGGGGTAAGTCTGATATGTGGCACAGTCAGGCCATAATCCACGCTCATGCTAAAAAGTCAGAGCGCGAGCCTAACAAAACTCAATGTTGCTCAGTGACAATTCCCAAAACCTGAAAGATCTGGGGAAGATCTGTATGGAGGAGGGGGCCAAATTCCCTGCTGTACTGTCTGCAAACCTGGTCAAGAACTACAGGAAACGTCTGACCTCTGTAATTGCAAACAAAGGTTTCTGTACCAAATCGTATGTTAAGTTTTTCTATTATATCATATACTTATTTCATGTAATAAAATGCAAATTAATTATGTAAAAATCATACAATGGGATTTTTTGTTTTTTATTTTTGATTCTGATTCTCACAGTTGAAGTGTAGCTACGATAAAAATTACACACCTTCATTCTTTGTAGGTGGGAAAACGTGCAAAATCGGCGGTATATCAAATACTTATTTTCCCCACTGTATATCATTATGTGTCTATCTATCTGAAGTATTTGATGCTAAACCACATATCAGATGGAGTCCTGTTAATTGAGATCAAACAGATGAAGAAGACAAGGTGAAGAGGGGCAGCGCTAACAGTGAAGTGACCGCAAAAACTCCCTGCGCAGCAAACGCCCGGTGTACCAACAACCATAAGAATCGGACTATCGACTGTGCTGCTCTAAGAAGAAACAAAGTAGTTCAGTAAAGTGAAATTACTGTGTTGATTGCAGTTACCTGTTATTTGCTACTTCTGGTGAGGTTGCACCATAATTCCAAAATGTTTGTATCCATAAAGTGTGAAAGACGTTCTTTGTGATTCACTCGTAGACCGCCAGACCTCATAATACAAACAGATAGAAGGAAGTTTTACTTTGCAGTAGCTCTACTCCATCCATATGAGACCCATAGATGATTACTGTCTGATATTCCGCAGAACACCAAGCCATTGTTCCTCCTTGCTTCTTCGGTGATGTCAGACCGTGCTCCGGTCTCACCTTGTAAACATTATAGGGTGCACACCTTGTCGGATAAACATTGATCCTGGAGGACGAGAACACGGAAGAATGAATGTAAAGAGGGGAATAATGAAGACATTGAGCCGACGACACAGCAAAGGGAAGTCCATGTATGGAGCAGATGACATCCCACAGGTCAATGTAGTCTTCTTTTAGGGTAACTTTAATAACCCATTTAACGGTTTATGCTTTTAGAATCTGAGATCTGTGTGAGGATTTATTTTTTTGAGGTAGAAAAATGGAACAACAATAAATGCAATAGAGTCTTATCCGGGTAAAAATGGGAAGACCGAAAGTAATGGTACTCACTTGGAGTGGTTGGGCGACCACAACCACTGTAAAGGCTCGAGGCTGCTGCAGACCCACAGCTAAGATAACGTCAGAAATTGAATGAATGGGTTAAAACTGCGCTGCCGTAATGATGATGGAAAAGGAAAAATGGAATCCAGAATTGTGATCTATTAGTCAACACGTTTCGAGTTTTCAAACCTCTTCATCAGGACAAAAAGCCCCTGTAGTTTGTCATCATGAAGAAGTTTGGAAATTCGAAATGCTTTGACTAATAAATCACATTCCTGGAATCTGTCTGTCACACCGTTATCGGCGATAAAGGGGCAGGACGGCGTACTGGGACCCGAACCTGTCTCTGCCACTATAATGGGGCCCTGGCTTTCCCTTATCTCAGGGGTACCTATGATGGTTAGGAGGCCTGAGCCGCCAGCATATGCCTGTCTCCTGTGCAGGCCCTGTCAGTGGCCCCCTTTCCCCCCAAGGGAGGTGCACTGCATCAGTGTATAAATACAACAATAAACAGGGTATACATAAATGGTAACTCAAAGTCTCAAACTCACCAAATGCTCACACAACCACAGAGGAAACACAGAGAAGGGAAGAGAAGGAAAAAACTTAGGAAGGAAAACAGGTTTAACATACAACCAAAACAGACACCAAAACAGACACCAATCTCTGTAAATAAACCTCCAAACTCCAAATCCCACACTCCTTCAACCTCCAAGCCAGGCAGCAGAACTGATCACTGACAATAGCTGTAGTCAGGGCTGGGTCTATATAGAGGATGAGATTACAAAATTCACTTCAGCTGAGAGACCCAGCTCTCAGCAACTCAGCAATAAGGTTAACTCCTGCACTGCTGGCACAAAGCAGCCAGTTCAGAATACAGGAGAAGAGCTTCTGTTCACTGTGTGTGAATGAGGCCCAGAGTGCTGCGGTTCTCTGGAACCTCTCTGTCGCGGTAGCCCCGTGACACTGTCTTTCCTTTTCCATCATCATTATGGCAGCACAGTTTTAACCCATTCATTCAGATTCTGAGGATTTATTTTTTTGTATTTTATAAGGGAATCGTTTTAGAGTTTGTAACATTTTGCGGCCTTCAAGTGATTAGTTCCCACAGACAATCGCAGACCAAATAAATATTAACAGTTCGCTTTTACGGAACACAACAACAGATACAGTGATACAGATTTGTTCTTTCTTTACTCCAACTTTGAGAAGCTTTAATACTTTGATGAGGAACAATTTTTAATGGTTGTGGAACAACTTAGAACCACAGCAATAAAGATACCAAATATCAAATATTTTGCCTGATGAAGATACTATTTTGGTATCTTCTTTGATTGGTCATTATTTCCTGCATGCGAACAGACAGGAACAGCAGTTGCTGACCAGCTGTAATTCTTTACTAGAGTTGTGCCTGTAATGGCACAAACCCAAAAGTTGAGCCCTCCCCCCCTAATCTACAGTACCTACAGTTCATCTCCACTTTATGTTGTGTTTATTTAGTTAGAACGCGCCGCATCTGTTTTTTATTTTTGCCGCAACATTTCTATGTGTGAAATGAAGCCGCCAAGCGTGGAATAATGTTATTTTTTTTAAATAAAAGACTGCAAAATCATGTTTTTTTAATGGGAAATCATTAAGACAATGGATAGATGTCCTAGGAGAAATCCTCTTTTTGTAGCCTACTACAATCCTTTTAAAACTAGTACATCATATAGAGACAAGGAAGCTTGTGCCAATTTAAAAAAACAAATATATTTTATTTAATCAAGAAAGCATTAAAAACCTATAAAAATAAATAATTCAAGGGAGATACATAAGCAGAATATGCTGCCTGCAATCTGAATACACATAGGCCTAAGAGTAAAAAAGACCTAGTGGTATACAGTGGCATACAAAGACATAAATTCAAATACTTTCAAAAATTGTGCTATACACATAAAAGGCAGAAAAAATTGCAAAGACCAAAGTCTTGAAAAATACAAAAAAGTTTTTTTAAAACAGACCCAAAGGTTCATGAGCATATATCCATTGAAGTTTAGTGCAGCGCTGAGCCCCGACGCGCGTTTTGTGTGATGCTTCATCCTGGGGGATAATTTTAAAACTAGGGATAATGAAAATAATAAAAACTCCACCTCTCTTACCCATTATAGACATGAAGACTAATTTAAAACACTTGTAAAGCTATCACGCTTAGTAATTGGAAGACCATGACCTATTGTAGATTGTAAGCTCTCTCGAGCAGGGTCGTCTAGTGTTGCTTTAATTATTGTATTGTTAACATTGTTACTTATGACTGTTGTGTTTGAAGCTGTTAAACTGTAAAGCGCTGCGGAATATGTTGGCGCTATATAAATAGAGATTATTATTATTATCATTATTACTTTTGTAGACACAAGGCTTTAAAAAAAAGTATTTGCCCAATAACTATAATAATTCTGCACAAAGTAAACTCACATGTGCACAGAACACTGTCGTCGTTCAATCATTCAATCAATCGTAGATGGTACTGTTTCATTTAAGCTAAGGTCATCTTTAAGGATCTATGGTCTAATGACAGTTGAATAATTAACGATTTAGTTGGATAAACTCATATTGAGCGGAGATATTCCAGAGTGTGACACAAAGAAAGTGATTATAATAAAGTGTCCAATCTGTTCCTGTTGTGTCCTTCGCTACCATTCTTGTTGTCTTGAGAAGAAAAAGAATAATGTGTTTTTTTAAATTTTTTTAGGAGTTTAAAATATATGCATATTTATATGGCCACCCATACGTGGCATGAGAGGGTGAACATTGTAATTATGTGATGAAACTTGCTGGAGAAAATACTTTGAGGCCGATTCATCAAGTTTGGTGTTTTGCTATGTCATCCCTGATCTAGGGTCTATTGGCGTAAAATTGTTGAGGGCCCAGTTGGTTGGGTAGATTCTCCAACGACAGGGAGAGTGGCATGGAGTGGAGTAAATGAAGAAGTGGAGTGAGACATGATGGAAGGTACATGGATCAACGGGAAATGTAAGATGGCCTATTGAAAGCAAAGCAGGAAGCACCAGATGAAGCAAAGCCGGGTGTGTAGATACATATGAGAAGATGTATAGGCAATCTGGTTCAAGATTAAATTGCAGCGCTAAGGTTAATGGTAGAGATTTATGCAAAAAAGAACTTGTAGCAAGGAAAAGATCAACATAGGATTGCAGTGAAAGATTTTCAATCTTCTAGAGATGTTGGTCTCACATAAATAGCACATATATTGGCAAACTAGAAACTTGCTTTCAGTGTTACCTTGATTGCAGAGACGAAGAAAAAGAGAACAAGAATTTTTGAATCTGAATTAATTCGATAATCAGATTATATAATTAATTTTATAATAATTGATAACAATAATAATATACAATAAAATAATAATAATAATGAATCAGATAATATATTAATTAGATAATCAGATTATAATTAATAACCCCTTCATGATTTTCCGTTTTTCCGTGTTCGTTTTTTGCTCCCCTTCTTCCCAGAGCCATAACTTTTAAACTTTTCCATCAATATGGCCATGTGAGGGCTTATTTTTTGTGAAATAAGTTGTACTTTTGAACGACAGCATTGGTTTTACCATGTCGTGTACTAGAAAACGGGAAAAAAATTCCAAGTGCGGTGAAATTGCAAAAAAAAGTGCAATCCCACACTGGTTTTTTGCTTGGCTTTTTTGCTAGGTTCACTAAATGCTAAAACTGACCTGCCATTGTGATTCTCCAGGTCATTACGAGTTCATAGACACATAACATGTATGGGTTATTTTTTATCTAAGTGGTGAAAAAAAATTAAAAACTTTGCTAAAAATAAAAAAATGGTGCCATTTTCCGATACCCGCAGTGTCTCCATTTTTCATGATCTGGGGTCGGTTATTTTTTGCGTGCCAAGCTGGCGTTTTTATTGATTGCATTTTGGTGCAGATACGTTCTTTTGATTGCCCGTTATTACATTTTAAAGCAATGTCGCGGCGACCAAAAAAATGTAATTCTGGCGTTTCGGATTTCTTTCTCGCTACACTGTTTAACGATCAGGTTAATCCTTTTTTTTATTGATAGATCAGGCGATTCTGAATGCAGCGATACCAAATATGTGTAGGTTTGATTTTTTTTTTATTGATTTATTTTGAATGGGGCGAAAGGGGGGTGATTTAAACTTTTAGATTTTTTTTTATTTTTTTCACGTTTTTTTAAACTTTTTTTAAACTTTTGCCATGCTTCAATAGCCTCCTGCTATGCAGCAGAAATGCAGGCGTGCTGTGAGCGCCGACCACAGGGGGGCGCTCACAGCAGGCCGGCATCAGTAACCATAGAGGTCTCAAGGACCTCTATGGTTACTATTCTGACACATCGCTGACCCCCGATCATGTGACGGGGGACGGCGATACGCTCTTTACCGGCCGCCCGGCCGGAAGCTCGAGTTAAATGCCGCTGTCAGCGTTTTACAGCGGCATTTAACTAGTTAATAGCGGTGGGTGAATCGCGATTTCACCCGCCGCTATTGCGGGCACATGTCAGCTGTTCAAAACAGCTGACATGTCCTGGCTTTGATGCGGGCTCACCGCCGGAGCCCACATCAAAGCGCGGTATCTGACCTCGGACGTACTATCCCGTCCAAGGTCAGAAAGAGGTTTTAATTCAAATTAGAGAATTCTTGTTCTCTTTTTATCAAAATCTTCATATCGCCTCTTAAATATCGAAAGATAGGGAAACCCTTTCAAAGCTACTATTGAAGACACAAGGTCAAGCTTCAGTCATCACATTAGGTTAGTTTAGGTGTAGATTTGCAGGACTCTGGTTCATTGACCACACTTTTAGCCTGTAGATGCCTCCCATTTGCCTAGATCCCCTAATCTTCTGATTATAAATCCAACACTATGTCCTTATTGCAGTGGTGATGTCGCACCGTACCTACAGATAAGATACCCCAATGATGCAGGCAGGTATTAGAGGATTCGGAGGCATCTGGTTCAGCAACCACAGAATACCAACATGGCCCATTCTGCTATATGAGGCAACCTTGACTGTAGCATGGGAGGAGCTCAGCACAATAAAGCCGCCAGATCTGACCAGCTATAGAGCAGCGCTTACAGGCTCTATAGTATAGCGCTGCAAGTGCCGCAATCCTTGCCTTGGAACCAATCCAGCTATCAATTATAGACTGCAGAGGTTGCCGGTAACCTTGACAAGAAGCAAGAGAAGATTAGTAATCTAATATATAAAGCTGAATGTGTGTGTGTGTGTGTGTATTTATGTCCGGGATTGGCATCTGCACCGTCGCAGCTACAGCCACAAAATGTTGCACACGTCTGGACCCCGAGAGCGTCATAGGCTATGTTGTGAGGTGAAATTTTAACCCCGAGCTTTCCAATTCACCAAACAATTTTGCCCCTATCTACATAATGGGAAAAGTGTTGGAGGCAAATTGACAGCTGCCAGATGTGAACAAGGGGGACTTAAAGAATGAGAGCGATGGCGCCAAAGAGTATATACCGTACAGTTGCTAAGGTGGGGCCCCGACATGGGATACTCACCACACACGGGGATATGAACACACACACAAAATGCGCCACACACTACCACGTGCTTGAACACATATTACCCTCAGCACACATTTCACCACAAATACACCAACCTCGCCACATAAAAGTCGAAACACAAAAGTCACCACTCAAAACTCACCACGCGCAGAACTCGCCACATGCAAAAACTAGGCTCTTGAAAAACTCGCCACAAGTGCAAAACTCACCTCATGGAAAACTCGCCACACGCAAAACTTGCACACGCGGAACAATTGCCACATGCACAAAAGTTGCAACACATGCAAAAGTTGCCTCACACAAAACTTGCACATACTCAAAAGGCACCACACATAAAACTCGCCACGCGCAAAACTCGCCATGCGCAAAACTTGCTGCACACAACTTGCTACACTAACCTGTCACATGCAACTCGACACACAAAAAGTTGCTACACGCATGTTGCCACACAAAACTCATCTCACAAAAGTCGCTACATGCATGTCGCCACACACAACTCAACACACACAACTTGACAAACGAAACTCGCCCTAAAACACACACAAGTCTGGTATTAGCCTTCAAAAATAAAAATCTGATTAATAAGCAGACAAACTACAACAAATGTACCATATAGGAAATACGGCAGCTGTCAGTCACATGACTTGTCTATTATGTGTATGTGTGAGCTAATATATACTGCCAGGGGGAGGGCTTCGTGTTGGCTGGGGATTTATCAGGCTGCCAATTTAGCTTACAAATACTGCGGTAAAAATACTGAGCAAATAACGTGTGAATGAGGTCTAATACAGGAGGAGATGACACACAGGTATATACTATATACAGGAGAGATGACACACAGATATATACTATATACAGGAGAGATGACACACAGGTATATACTATATAGAGGAGGAGATGATATACAGGTACATATATATACAGGAGGAGATGACATACAGGTATATACTATATACAGGAGGAGATGACACACAGGTATATACTATAAACAGGAGCAGATGACCTACAGGTATATGCTATATACAGGAGGAGATGACATACAGGTATATGCTATATATAGAAGATGACATGCAGGTATATACTATATACAGGAGGAGATGACACACAGATATATACTATATACAGGGAAGATGACACACAGGTATATACTATATATAGAAGGAGATGACATTCAGGTATATACTATATATAGGGGAGATGACACACAGCAGGTATATACTATATACAGGGGAGATGACATACAGGTATATACTATATACAGGAGATGACATACAGGTGTATACTATATATAAAGGAGATGACAAACATGTATATACTGAGGTGATGAGGTGAAAATGAAAAGGTGTGAGTGCAAAATGAGAGGAGTGAGGAAAAATAGTGGAGTGATCAGAAAATGACAGATGTGAGGTTGAAATGACAAGTGTTAGGGGGAATGAGAGGAGTGAGGGAGAAAATGAGAGATGTGAGGGGGAAAATGAAAGATATGATTGGGAAAATGAGAGGCGTGATGGGAAAATAAGAGAAGTGAGGTGCTATAACTAACCACAGATATTTACTATGCCCATGCAACGCCGGGCTCTTCAGCTAGTACGTGATAAATTGCAAATTTGCTTGTTTTTATAAACACTTTGAAATTTTACCCATTTAAGAAGGTGAGACAACCACTTTAAGAGCACAAACGCAGCTGTCAGGGTCATTTATTCTGCTTAATGCCAGGGGGCAGATGTCTATGATAGTGCTATTGCAGGGGTGGCACCTCATTTTATATTTACAGTACAGACCAAAAGTTTGGACACACCTTCTCATTGAAAGATTTTTTGGTATTTTCATGGCTATGAAAATTGTACATTCACACTGAAGGCATCAAAACTATGAATTAACACATGTGGAATTATATACTTAACAAAAAAGTGTGAAACAACTGAAAATATGTCTTATATTCTAGGTTCTTCAAAGTAGCCACCTTTAGCTTTGATGACTGCTTTGCACACTCTTGGCATTCTCTTGATGAGCCAATTTTGTTGGCCAATTTTCACCTACAAAACACGTGCAATTGTGCATTATGAGGAACTATTGAACTGCAAAGGACCCATATATTGTTCTTGCACAGGGACGCTCTTCTGTTTGTGTCTATCCGTGACCAGCACCTAAGCCAAAGTGCAACTCTGGAACTAGAATTTGTGCCTCAAAAACAGCCCTCTGTTCTACTTGTGTGGATTCTATAGGATGACATTTATCGGGCCTCATTCTTCAAAATTGTCTTACACTAAAACAGTCTTTATTACCTTTCTTGACCAATGAGGTTTCATTTTACTAGAACCGTGTAGGACATAAACGAGATCCATCACCCCTTTCCCAGTTCTTGTGGAGGATGGTAGTGTTCCTAATCAGGTGCCCTGTAGGACATTGTATGTGTTGTAGGCTCTGTGTGTTTTCACGTACCAAGCCTAGATTAACAATATGTTGATGATCTCATTACTAGGTTAAAGAGTTTAACAGGTATTCCCAGTATTATAAGTGCCCTAATTATAAGATACCTTCCTGGATGACTTTTAGCACATTCCTGCTGAACCACAATCGTTGCCCAAGAATTTTTGATTGACCTACTTTATTCAGATTAGGAAAAATGTTACGTTGCCATATATGAGCAAGATAATTTATATAGAGATAATAAAACCAAAAGTGACGACATCTTTCAAACGATCACATAGAAAGAACATCTTAGACAATGTGTGGACGCATTGATTCTCCTGCACTGGTCGATCATGTAATAGATGCTGTCAACACCGGATATCCTCTTTGTTGGGCCATAGCAGTCCTAAATCATTCTTGACACCAAAAAGAGTAATTTCCCCATGATGGTAAGATTTAATTTCTGGAAAAATTAGAAAATAAAAAGTAATTTTAAAAATATAGAAATTCATATAATTATATAATACATAGAAACGAGGGACCCTATTCACCAGAATGCACATTTTTCGGGATACAATTTGTACGAATCAGTCAAAATGATGGACAACTGCCGCAATTCTGCTGGATTATTTTGAGAACGGTTGTCCTTCACACTCATCTTCTTTTCTTCTATTGCTTCCAATCTAGCGCCGAGACCAATTTGAGTTCTGTGATTGGCCTCATACGTGGGGTGAGGACATATGTAACGACCAGCATGGAGTGTGGGAAGAAAAAAAGGCCACTTTAGAATACTGACATGGAGGATTGGAGTTACAGCAGAGGCAGAGGTGTTAGAACAGGTAAGGATAGGTGCACAAAGATGTATTTTTGTACATGCCAATCATATCAGTTTTCCTAGAAGCTGCCGCCCAAATTTGACGAAATCTGCTAATAAAATTGAATTTCAGGAGTTTTACTCATCTCAGTATATTGTAGAAGTCATTTGTTAAAAGTAGTTAAAACGGAAGAAAAATACCCCAAAAATTATCTGGGTAAAAAAAAAATTAGTGGCGTGATTGTCTCCAAAGTTACCTTCATATGGGGTTGTTTTCTACTTCAACAATGCTTTACGAAGTAAAACCACTTATAAGAAAGTTTTCTAACCCATGATGATTTTTTGGAATATTTTGGGAGATTTTTACAAATAGTTTAGCACACACTATAATTTTAAGTTATTTTAAAAAAAAACTAAACCATCCTTTCGCTATCTTTTTAGGGAAAAAAATATTAAAACTGATCTTAGTATCAGAGTCCCAGTGGGTGTAAACTTACTAAACCTTGCAAGATTGTGAATACAGATCGGCAAATCTGAACAGTTACGTTTCGGGGTCCGTACCGAACACCTAGTGTCCGTGCACAGATCCCCTAAACCATCCTTTGGCTATTTTTTTTTAGGAAAAAACTGATCTTAGTATCAGAGTCCCAGTGGGTGTAAACTTACTAAACCTTGCAAGATTGTGAATACAGATCGGCAAATCTGAACAGTAAAGTTTCGGGGTCCGTACCGAACACCTAGTGTCCGTGCACAGATCCCGAACATGGACTTCTCCGGAAGTCCTTGTTTCTGTTCAGGTTCAGCAGCCCGAACAAAGCTTGTTGAAAGGCTGCAGCACTTCTGGCCCCAGCACAGCCATATCAAGTATTGTCATGGCTGTGATTGGCCGGCGGAGCACTGTTTGAATACACTTTAAAAAAAAGAAGTCCATTCTATTTTTGATAACCAGCAGAGGAAAAACTGACAACTGCAGGCTGCAGCCCTCAGCTGTCAGCTTCATCTTAGAATAGAGGGGTCCCCATGCCATTTTTTTAAATTGTTTATTAATTAATTTTAAAAATGTTCTGGAGCCATCCCCTTTTTTGATAGCCAGGCAAGTTAAAGCAGACAGCTGAGGGCTGATAGTAGGCTTGGAAGGGACCATGGATATTTAACCCATCCCAGACTAAATAAATCAGCACTCAGTCGCTCTAGAAAAAGGCGCATCCATTAGATGTGCTAATTCTGGTGTTTTGCCCAGCTCTTTCCACTTGCCTAGGTGCAGGGGCAAGTGGGATAATAAATTGAGGTTGATGTCAGCTTTATGAATCGGGATTATAAACTGGTGTGCATGCAGCATGTACGCGCACATTCACACTGGCCACTGAACAGAAAAAGAAAACAAAGACAGAAACATAATGATTGAATACCCTGTAGTAAATAAATAAACAGCACAGTGCATGAAAATAATATAGGGTGCGTAGCTAAAATGTTTTTTGATCAAAAAATGCAAAAGCTGTCCAGTCTCTTCACGGTGACCCTAATTGGGACAATCCTAACTCTAATATTAAAATAGTAGTAGTAGTACTCATCAGCCGGCTCCTGATTGGCGGTAACGTTTTTACAGATGGTCACAGCTGCTTGCTCACACGCTGCCATCTGGGTGACAGCATGAGAACTGCTGGATGTTACGGTCTCCCATTCATTTGAATGGGGTCTAGGTTTGGATTCGAGGTCGGGTACCATTTGGGTACAAAAAAACAAACTTTTCCTTAAAGTTAGGCCAAACCCGCCGGACATGAACATCAAAGGGTCCACCCATCACTATTTGTGAACACGAATTGATGTGAGAGATAACAGATTGGGTAACTCACTGTATAAATAGAAAGTGAGAAGTAACCAGTCTTCCAAACAGATGTAATTTGACGCCTGTAATTTATGAATCATAATAAATAAATCCTAGCAACAAGTAATTGTCTCCAAAGTCACGTTCATATGGGCTTCTTTTCTGCTTCAACAATGCTTCTCAAACTTTTTTTTTTTAATTACACAAAGAAAGTTTTTTTTTACCCTTGATGAGTTTTAGTCTTTTTTTAGAAATACTTTTCTAAAATTTTCAAAAATATTTCATTTTCAAAAATATTTTAGCATACATGGCAATTTAAAGTTATTTAAATGCCCCATAGGCTCCCAAAGGATCCTCTAGGCTACAGTTTTAGGGAAAGAATTATTAAAACTAATCTTAGTACCAGAGTCCCAGTGGGTGTAAAGTTAACAATCCTTGTAAGAGTGTGAACAACGATTGATGATAGCAGATTGGGAAACTCACGGTGTAAACAGAAAATGATAAATGATCAATTTTACAAGCAGTTGGGATAATCTATATGTGGACTCTGGCCAGGAGCCGGATATATCACCTATATGCCATTAACAAGTCAAATATTACGGATGACCGGATATCGCTAGTTTACATAGCTGTAATCAAACATTAATAATGAGAAACTGGTTCTGTGATTACTGAATTTCACGACACCCAAAGAATATTAATTGGGTTGTTAGATTTACACATTTGCACATTTATACACCCTACCAGGGAACAATGAGTACATAAAGGAGGATCGTTCATTCCGCTAAACCTGTCTCATTCCAGAGGACCTGGATAGTCTGATGAAGTGTGTAGTGCTTCTTTGTGGAGGAGCTGAAGACTTTTGTACTTTCCCTCCACATTCCAAAACTTAATCACATGATAGTTGGCTTTATATTATTGGCTCTTGTGGGAAATCACATTTTCAGGTGGGAGTGATGTGAACGGTGTTAATCTCTGTACAAAACTGTGAATATTTTAGTGCTACAGTTTAAAACGAAAAGCAGGTTAACTGATGAAAAAGCAGGAGAACACATATGGTAGATACTTGTAGGTTATTTCTGATCATTCATGGCCTCTAATAGGCTCTTTGCTGCCTCAAAATGGGCAGTTGTGGAAACTTTGCTGTACGGTTAAATTACGACTAGTTATCTTCTTTTTTTTTAATGCTATTTTAAAATAAAATATGAAGCTAATTAACCTGTAGTCTTCACTGAAGTGTTGTGTCTAGAGCTACTATTTATTTATTTTACTCACTTATATGGTGCCATCATATTCCCCAGGGCTGTACTGTACAAACATCATCTTCACTGTCCTCATTGGGGCTCATAATCTAAATTCCCTAGTATTTTGTCTTTGGAGTGTGAGAGGAAACTGAAGAATGTTGAGGAAACTCACGCAAACGAGGGGAAAACATAGACACTTGTTGGCAGCGGATTAATCTCTGTACTCTCCAGCCATTCAACAGTGAATATACATGTATTCAGGAACAAAGATAACACAGCTTACAACCGGTATTTCCTATAGCTTAGGATCTTACCATCTTCTCTGTCAGCTTTCAAAGTGGAAGTAAGACGTGCTCCAGGAACACACACCGTGAGCAGGAACTTCCTGTTTGTTTATTGTTTACTTTTTTAACAATGCTTTACTGGCAATATGACACTATTGCACTATTATACAATAGTAATTAGTAGTTGATGCAATGTATACAATAATAAGCATTATTCCAGCTTGCAGATGTTTTCCTTGGTGGGATTTAGACCCAGGACCCCAGTGCTGGAAAGAAACAGTGCCAACCACTGACCCAACATGCTAACCACTGAGACACCACGCTGCCCACTATACAGTTATACAAATCTACACTCCATGATAAAAGACTGCAGTCTGTGTGGCCAGATATCGTAGCTATATTTATTATATTTCCTTCTTTGACATCTTCTTTTTATTCATGCATGGTCACACCATTCGCAAACGAGATTCCATGTTTTACATTGAAAGGGGTTGGTCTTTTCAACAAAGGTCATTTTCAGCCGCCCATGAACAATCACTTTGTACAATCTTATTTACATCTGGTGTAAAAAGATATAGAGCGATTAAGGAACAATTTTTATGTGAAAGGTGGACATAATTTATGTGAAATAAGGATTTGGCTTGTAACACTGCATTAACGGTTAAAACAGCCGATAAAGGCGGGCAGTTGTTGTTATGGATAGTGACAAATAAAAAGAGGAAATATTTAGTCAATTAGCTGACCGAATGGTTTATGAGAAATTATCGGTTGATCCAACTGTGTGATTCCAAAGAGAGTTACAGCTTCTGATCAATGATTCCTTATTGGATGGACTCATTGATCAGAAGCTGTCTGATTATCTATTTCTTGAATCTCCTGTGGTGCCTGTATTATATACACTGCCGAAGATCCACAAAGATCTGCAAAACCCCCCTGGGCACCCTATTGCATTAAGGAGGGGTTCCCTATTTAATAGAGTAGCCATTTTTCTAGACAAGGTATTGCGCCGTTTTGCTGTATCAGCCAAGTCATATATAAGGGACACCAATGATTTTTTGAAAAGGATCGTTGGGATTAAAGAGTCAGAGACGACAATACTTGCATCATTTGATGTTGTCTCCTTATATACCTCCATTGAGCATGAGAAAGGTTTACAAGCAGTCGATGTGGTGCTACTAGGCTCAGACATGGCCCCAGAGTGTGCACGGATGGTCCTCACTCTGCTGGAGTTCATCCTCAGGAGAAATTATTTCCTCTTTTTTGGGATGATTACTACCTGCAGAGGCGGGGTACCGCCATGGTGTCCAATGTGACGCCTACTTATGCTAACATCTACATGGCGGTATTTGAGGACCAGCATGTGTACAAATCCACCTACTGGCACCATGTTCGATCCTGGTGGCGCTACATCGACGATATTTTTGTCATTTGGGATGGTGGATATGAGGATCTCCTTTGTTTTAAAAACTAGATTAATGATGTGTTTCCAGAATTGAAATTTACACTAACTTGTTCTACAGAACGGATACAATTTTTAGATACGATGGTATACAAAAATAGTAGTTTTCTGGGTACGGATTTGTTTGTGAAAGACACTGATAGGAACAATTTGCTTCTATATAACAGTAATCATCCTAAAAAAATGATAGACTCTCTTCCTTGGAGTCAGTTACTTTGTGTCCGTAGGATAGTATCTGATGAAGAGAGGATCGATCATAGGTTGGATGAAATGTTCAAATAATTCATTATGACGGGGAATCCAAAAAGAGAGGTTCTGGATATAAGGAAAAGGCAAAAAATTGAGAGATGAAATACATAAAAAGCATGATAGACCTGTTTCTAAATGTGTACCATTTGTTTCTACTTATGTTCCAGCGAGTAGACAGATTGGTAATATCTTGAGGAAACACTGGAGATTACTCTAGAAGGGTTTACCATCAATACCGGATTTTGCTTCTTTTCCTATTCTTTCTTATAGGAGGGGACAAAACTTGAAAGATAGACTTGTAAAATCGGATGTGGGGTCCTTTAAAAATTCTATACAGACCACTTTATGTCCTCCTAGGCAGTGTAATTTTCCCTGCCTGAATTGTGCATGTTGCAGTAATATGCTTAATGGTGATTGCTTTTATCGCCCCCATACTGGGAAAAAATTCTTGATTAACAATAGATATACCTGTACTTCCAGTTTTGTGATATGTCTGCTGCTGGGTTGATGTATGTGGGTGAGACGACGATGGAAATAAAGTCATGGATAAGTAAGCATAGTGTTAGGGCTAGCGGAACACACTGAGTATAGTTAGGTAGCTACAAGATGCGTTTGCAGCCCAGGGTCCACCGTGCAGAGATATCTGCTGCAAAGTAACGGCGGATAACCTCTGAGCTCACACGTGGGTTAAGCTTCACCCCATTTGAACTGGAAGCGATCTCTGTTGGCTCACAGAGTCGCGCCTGTGCACAAAACTATTACCCTAACTAAGGGTTGTGCTTGCTCTGGAACTCTTCTGTGCTAACCGCACACATGAAGGAACCAGATGCTAAGCCAAGGCTAATTGCCCCCACTGACGCTAGCTGCCTGCCTGAGTGTACAGTCTCAAAGCTACAGCTTCACACCACTTATGTAAAGAGTGGTATAGTATACACTGGAATAAGCCAAACACATTTGATACTAGTGCATGGCCGTGCGGCCATGCAAACCTTTTATAGTTGCAGCTCTACAGGACCTTCCTGGTGGACCAATAGGAGCTGCAACAGGGCCTGAGCATGTGACCCCCGACCTCCAATGAGAGGTCCTCCCGTGGGCATGCTCAGTGCGTAAAAAGCAGGACTTAGTCCCAGAAAAGCCTTCTTGCCGCTGACCAGTGCTGGCTACAAGGGCAGAGCCTGGAAAAGAAACAGTAACCATTCGAACAGTATCAAGCTGAGCCAGATGCTGAGACCGACTTCTCTGCTGAGCAGGCTCCACTGCAGCTGGAGAAGAATGGGAGACTGCAGCGGACATGGTTCGAGATTCCCTCTGTGCAGTGGCGGGAACTCGACGCCTAACACATAAGAGCACAATTAGGACTAAGTTGATAGATCCTCCTGTACCAAAGCAGTTTTGTGAGTTGAGGCATTCTGTCAATCAGCTTAGATTTAGGGTGATAGATAGTGTCCCAATACAGAGGAGGGGATAGATTGACGATCTTAAAGAAAAAAGAAATTCAAAGGATTTCTACCCTCAAGGTACCTTCACACTAAACGATATCACTAGCGATCCATGACGTTGCAGCGTCCTCGCTAGCGATATCGTTCAGTTTGACATGCAGCAGCGATCAGGATCCTGCTGTGCCATCGTTGGTCAGCGCAGAAAGTCCAGAACTTTATTTCGTCGCTGGACCTCCTGCAGACATCGCTGAATCGGCGTGTGTGACGCCGATTCAGCAATGTCTTCACTGGTAACCAGGGTAAAAATCGGGTTATTAAGCGCAGGGCCGCGCTTAGTAACCCGATGTTTACCCTGGTTACCAGTGTAAACGTAAAAAAAAAACAAACACTACATACTTACATTCCGGCGTCTGTCCTCTCCGGCGCTGTGCTTCTCTGCGCTATGTAAGCACAGCAGCCGGAAAGCACAGCGGTGACATCACCGCTGTGCTCTGCTTTCCGGCCGGCGCTCAGTGCAGAGAAGCAGAGCGCCGGAGAGGACAGACGCCGGAATGTAAGTATGTAGTGTTTGTTTCTTTTTACGTTTACGCTGGTAACCAGGGTAAACATCGGGTTACTATGCGCGGCCCTGCGCTTAGTAACCCGATGTTTACCCTGGTTACCAGGGGACTTCGGCATCGTTGGTCGCTGGAGAGCTGTCACACAGCGACCACACAGCGATGCTGCAGCGATCAGGATCGTTGTCTAGATCGCTGCAGCGTCGCTTAATGTGACGGTACCTTTAGTGCGTTATATCCAAGGGGGCTCAATATAGATTACAATCTACAGATTTGTTTATCTTGAATCCTCTGTATAGGGGGCATCTTCT
The DNA here is from genome assembly GCF_032444005.1 of Ranitomeya imitator. Classification (NCBI taxonomy): domain Eukaryota; kingdom Metazoa; phylum Chordata; class Amphibia; order Anura; family Dendrobatidae; genus Ranitomeya; species Ranitomeya imitator. The sequence goes on from NC_091283.1 coordinate 34,437,428, forward strand.
GGGATATATTTGTTGATTTTTCTATTTTTTTCATTTTTATTTTTTTTTCTCTTCTTTTGTTTTATCTAAATTTGTTTTTATTAATTAATTTTTTGTATATATTTTTTGCAGATATTGTCACTGACTGCAGGGAGTGAGCAGTGGACATGGGGAATCGGAGCCTGGAAATTGGACCCTAATGTTATTTTAAATATGTCTGTATATTTCCCCATGCCTCTCTTTTCTTCTCTCCTGATGGTCATGTGATAATAAAGATAAAAAGTTTTGTGCAGGACTTATCGTGCATATTATTGGCTATATATGCTGTATAAATCATATTTTTGTATTTAGATCTGAGCTACAAATGAGTCTGATGGCGCTTCGATCGCTGTGCAAGGTAGCAGTCATGTGACTTGATCATATTGTGGCTTCCTGACGTCAGCGCTCCACTGCGCATGCGCGAATAGAGCGAACACACAGAAGCAGTAACGGCGAATAGAGTCCCTTCTTACAAAGAGCACAACAGTGTACATAGCACTGATTAGCCGGTTAGAGCACCTAGGATATTGTGGGCAATGATTGGTTAGATACATAAACACACAAGGGGTGAGTCCCGATTGGGATTTGGTTTCTATAACAACATTCCTTGATCTGTATGTGATTGGCTGTTTTTTCTGATACTTGTTTGTTTGTTTTTTTGCAAAATTCTTTGTTTTGTTTTTTTCTTTTCATGTGTTTCAAGGTAAAATCGATTTTGAAATCGATTAACTTTAATGATATATTATGTGCATATTTTGTATTTAAGCCAAGTGGGCAGTACCTTTCGAGCGATTGGTGTGCATGTGCCACCACACTATATAAGGCTGTCATTTTATGTTTTGTACATGCTTGATAAAGACCTACAATGGTTGAAACATTGCATCATTGCAGAATAAAACTCTTTTAATCTTTCATCACCTGGATGGGATGCTGTTCCTTTTTGGACTGGACTGTGTTTTCTTTCCAATTGGGCCATTGGACTGGAACGTGCACCGCTGCATTGAAGTGCTGTCGGCTGCTACTTATTTTTACTTGATCTTTTTATTCATCTACCAAATGAAGCTTAGGAAATAGTTGGGAAAAAATGAAGAGTGTCAATTTTGAAAAAAAAAGAATAGTCTATAAAATCTGATTCCGCATTATTAGTTTGTTAGTTAACAAAAACTGATATTGCGGATATACATCAATATTTATTCCAAAAACAGAACCTGCTGCTCAGCAATTAGAGCAGCTCCCAAACATGATATATTCCTACAAAAGAATGGAGCAATGCGCCCTCAATAAATAAATGTGGTGAAACAACAATATTATGAACAATCAATATGCAATTTTATTAACTAACAAGTATTAATATGGGTATTGATAACCCACAGAAAGATACAGGACTGTTATGATCAGGTGGCCTTGGAGCAGCATGAAATGACCTTCGCTGGAGCAGTGGTAACTTTACTAAGTGCAAACCCTGATCCTATCATCGCAACTAGAACAACTAGAAGTAGCCGTGGGGTGTGCCTAACCAGACCTAGACACCTCGACACAGCCGGAGAACTAAATATCCCTAAAGATGGAAATAGGAAAACTCTCTTGCCTCAGAGTAGACCCCCAAAGGATAGGTAGCCCCCCACAAATAATGACTGTGAGTAGGAGAGGAAAAGACACACGCAGACAGAAAACAGGGATAAGCAAAGGAGGCCACTTCTACCTAGATAGGAAAGGATAGTACAGGATACTATGCAGTCAGCATAAAACACTACTAAATATCCACAGCAGAAAAATACAAAAACTCCACCACCTAACTAAAGATGTGGAGAGTATATCTGCGACTCCAGCGAGTCCAACTAGACTGAGAAAAACATCAGGCACAGTCTAGCAGGAACAAAATAGAAACAAGATCAGCACAGAAAATAAACACACAGCAGTGTGTCTAAAAAATGAAGCCAAACACTTATCTTAGCTGAATTGGCAGCAAGCAGGAGAGACCAGGCAGAGGACCAACACTTCCAAAGGAACATTGACTACTGGAAAGGACTAATGAGTCCTGCACAGCTAAATACCCCAGTCAGAATTGCAATTAGCAGAAACACCTGTCCAAGACTGCTGCTCAGGAATAACTGCATTACCATCAACAACCACCGGAGGGAGCCCAAGAGCAGAATTCACAACAGTACCCCCCCTTGAGGAGGGGTCACCGAACCCTCACAAGAGCCCCCAGGCCGGTCAGGACGAACAAGATGAAAGGCACGAACCAAATCAGCGGCATGGACATCAGAGGCCGAAACCCAAGAATTATCCTCCTGGCCATAACCCTTCCATTTGACAAGGTACTGAAGCTTCCGCCTCGAAAAACGAGAATCCAAAATCTTTTCAACCACATATTCCAACTCCCCATCAACCAACACAGTGGCCGGAGGATCAACAGAGGGAACAACGGGCTCCACATATTTCCGCAACAAAGATCTATGGAAGACATTATGGATAGCAAAAGAGGCCGGAAGCGCCAGACGAAAAGACACCGGATTAATAATCTCAGAAATCCTATAAGGACCAATAAACCGAGGCTTAAACTTAGGAGAAGAAACCTTCATAGGAACATGACGGGAAGATAACCAAACCAGATCCCCAACCTGAAGCCGGGAACCAACACAGCGACGTCGGTTAGCAAAACGTTGAGCCTCCTCCTGAGATAACACCAAATTGTCCACCACCTGAGCCCATATCTGCTGCAACCTGTCAACCACAGAATCCACACCAGGAAAGTCAGAAGACTCAACCTGCCCAGAAGAAAAACGAGGATGAAAACCAAAATTACAAAAAAAGGCGAAACCAAAGTAGCCGAACTAGCCCAATTATTAAGGGCAAACTCGGCCAATGACAAAAAAGCCACCCAATCATCCTGATCAGCAGAAACAAAGCATCTCAAATAAGTCTCCAAAGTCTGATTAGTTCGCTCAGTCTGGCCATTTGTCTGAGGATGAAATGCAGAAGAAAAAGACAAATCAATGCCCAGCCTAGCACAAAAGGCCCGCCAAAACCTAGAAACAAACTGGGAACCTCTGTCGGACACAATATTCTCAGGAAAACCATGCAAACGGACCACATGCTGAAAAAACAACGGAACCAAATCAGAAGAAGAAGGCAATTTAGGCAAAGGCACCAAATGAACCATTTTAGAGAATCGGTCACAAACAACCCAGATAACCGACATCCTCAGGGAAACAGGAAGATCGGAAATAAAATCCATAGAAATATGCATCCAGGGCCTCTCAGGGACCGGCAATGGTAAAAGCAACCCACTAGCACGGGAGCAACAAGGCTTGGCCCGCGCACAAGTCCCACAGGACTGCACAAAAGACCGCACATCACGCGATAAAGAAGGCCACCAAAATGACCTACCAACCAAGTCTCTGGTACCAAAAATGCCAGGATGACCAGCCAACACAGAACAGTGAACCTCAGAAATCACTCTACTAGTCCATTTTTCAGGAACAAACAGCTTCCCCACAGGACAACGATCAGGTTTGTCAGCCTGAAATTTCGGAAGAACCCGTTGTAAATCAGGAGAAACTGCAGAAAGGACCACTCCTTCCTTCAAAATACCGACTGGTTCCAAGACCTCAGGAGAATCAGGCAAAAACCTCCTAGAGAGAGCATCAGCCTTAAAGGGAACCTGTCACCTGAATTTGGCGGGACTGGTTTTGGGTCATATGGGCGGAGTTTTCAGGTGATTGATTCACCCTTTCCTTACCCGCTGGCTGCAATATTGGATTGAAGTTCATTCTCTGTCCTCCATAGTACATGCCTGCGCAAGGCAAGATTGCTTTGCGCAGGCGTGTACTATGGAGGACAGAGAATGAACTTCAATCCAATATTGCAGCCAGCATGCAGCCAGCGGGTAAGGAAAGGGTGAATCAAACACCTGAAAACTCCGCCCATATGACCCAAAACCAGTCCCGCCAAATTCAGGTGACAGAGTCCCTTTAATATTCTTAGAACCCGGAAGGTACAAGACCATGAAATCAAAACGAGAAAAAAACAAGGACCATCGAGCCTGTCTAGGATTCAACCGTTTGGCAGACTCGAGATAAATCAGATTCTTATGATCGGTCAAGACCACAATACGGTGCTTAGCTCCCTCAAGCCAATGTCGCCACTCCTCAAACGCCCACTTCATAGCCAACAACTCCCGATTGCCGAGATCATAATTGCATTCAGCAGGCGAAAACTTACGGGAAAAGAAGGCACACATTTTCATTAAGGAACCAACAGGATCCCTCTGAGACAAAATAGCCCCTGCCCCAATCTCAGAAGCGTCAACCTCAACCTGAAACGGAAGAGAAACATCCGGTTGACGCAACACAGGAGCATAAGTAAAACAATGCTTAAGTTCCTGAAAGGCAGAGACAGCCGCAGAGGACCAATTCGCCACATCAGCGCCCTTCTTCGTCAAATCAGTCAAGGGTTTAACCACGCTGGAAAAATTAGCAATGAAATGGCGATAAAAATTAGCAAAAACCCCCAAATTTCTGAAGGCTCTTCACGGATGTGGGCTGAATCCAATCATGAATGGCCTGAACCTTAACCGGATCCATCTCTATAGACGAGGGAGAAAAAATAAAGCCCAAAAAGGAAACCTTCTGCACCCCAAAAAGACACTTAGACCCTTTCACAAACAAGGCATTGTCACGAAGGATCTGAAATACCATCCTGACCTGCTGCACATGAGACTCCCAATCATCGGAAAAAATCAAAATATCATCCAAATATACAATCAGGAATTTATCAAGATAATCCCGGAAGATATCATGCATGAAGGACTGAAAAATAGATGGAGCATTAGAGAGTCCGAATGGCATCACAAGGTATTCAAAATGGCCTTCGGGCGTGTTAAACGCAGTTTTCCATTCATCACCCTGCTTAATACGAACAAGATTATAAGCCCCCCGAAGGTCAATCTTAGTAAACCAACTAGCTCCCTTAATCCTAGCAAACAAATCGGAAAGCAAAGGTAAAGGATATTGAAACTTGACCGTGATCTTATTCAAGAGGCGATAATCAATACAGGGTCTTAAGGAACCATCTTTTTTAGCAACAAAAAAGAACCCCGCTCCCAACGGTGAAGAAGATGGCCGAATATGCCCTTTCTCCAAAGACTCCTTAATATGGCTCCGCATGGCGGTATGTTCAGGTACAGACAGGTTGAAAAGTCGGCCCTTAGGAAACTTACAACCTGGAATCAAGTCAATAGCACAATCGCAGTCCCTGTGTGGCGGAAGGAAACTGGACTTGGGCTCATCGAATACATCCTGAAAATCAGACAAAAACTCCGGAATTTCAGAAGAGGGAGAAGGGGCGATAGACATCAGAGGAACATCATTATGAACCCCCTGACAACCCCAACTAGTCACAGACATGGACTTCCAATCCAAAACAGGATTATGTACCTGCAACCACGGAAAACCCAGCACGATACCATCATGCAAGTTATGCAACACCAGAAATCGACAATCTTCCTGATGGGCTGGCGCCATGCGCATGGTCACCTGTGTCCAAAACTGGGGCTTATTTTTAGCCAAGGGTGTAGCATCAATGCCCCTTAAAGGAATAGGGTTCTGCAAAGGCTGCAAGGGAAAACCACAACGCCTGGCAAACTCAAAGTCCATTAAGTTCAAGGCGGTGCCTGAATCCACAAACGCCATGACAGAAAATGATGACAATGAACAGATCAAGGTCACAGATAACAGAAATTTAGGTTGTACAGTACAGATGGTAAATAAACTGGCGATCCTCTTGGTCCGCTTAGGGCAGACAGAAATTACATGGGAAGCATCGCCACAATAATAACACAACCTATTGAGACGTCTGAAACCTTGTCGTTCTGTTGTAGACAGAATCCTATCACACTGCGTAGGCTCAGGAATTTGCTCTGAGGATAGCGCCATAGTGCGCACAGTTCTGCGCTCCCGCAAGCGCCGGTCAATCTGAATGGCCAGAGACATAGAATCACTCAGATTGGAGGGTGTGGGAAACCCCACCATAACATATTTAACGGATTCAGAAAGACCCTTTCTGAAAATTGCCGCCAAAGCATCATTATTCCATTTAGTCAATACAGACCATTTTCTGAATTTCTGACAATACAATTCTGCTGCCTCTTGACCCTGAGAAAGGGCCAACAAGGTCTTCTCAGCTTGATCCACCGAATTAGGTTCATAATACAGTAATCCTAACGCCTGAAAGAAGGAGTCTACATTAAGCAAAGCAGGATCCCCAGATTCCAGGGAAAATGCCCAATCCTGTGGATCACCACGCAGCAGGGAAATGATGATTTTAACTTGTTGAATGGAATCACCGGAGGATCGAGGTTTCAATGCAAAAAACAGTTTACAGTTCTTTTTAAAACTCAAAAATTTGGACCTGTCACCAAAAAACAAATCAAGAGTAGGTATCTTCGGTTCTAAAGCAGGAGTCTGAACAATGTAATCAGAAATACCCTGTGCTCTAGCAGCAAGCTGGTCTACACGAGAAACTAATTCCTGAACATTCATGCTAACACAAGGCTCTTCAGCCACCCAGAGATAAAGAGGGAGGAGAAGACAAAACAGACTGGAGAAAAAAAATGGCTCAAGATCTTTCCTCCCTTCTTCTGAGATGCAATTAACTCATTGTTGGCCAGTAGTACTGTTATGATCAGGTGGCCTTGGAGCAGCATGAAATGACCTTCCCTGGAGCAGTGGTAAGTTTACTGACCGCAAACCCTGATCCTATCACCGCGACTAGAAGTAGCCGTGAGGTGTGCCTAACCAGACCTAAACACCACGACACATCCGGAGAACTAAATATCCCTAAAGATGGAAATAGGAAAACTCTCTTGCCTCAGAGTAGACCCCCAAAGGATAGGTAGCCCCCACAAATAATGACTGTGAGTAGGAGAGGAAAAGACACACGCAGACAGAAAACAGGGATAAGCAAAGGAGGCCACTTCTACCTAGATAGGAAAGGATAGTACAGGATACAGCAAAAACTGTAGAAAAAAGTGGGCACTCACCATCTGCTAATATTCAGTCTTTATTGTGCCACATGCCAAATGCAGAAATAGCAGGGAGAAACGTGATATAAAAAGACGACGATCGTTTCGTGCTGCTGCGCTTCCTCGGGTTTTGATCAAGACCCGAGGAAGCGCAGCAGCGCGAAACGATCGTCGTCTTTTTATATCACGTTTCTCCCTGCTATTTCTGCATTTGGCATGTGGCACAATAAAGACTGAATATTAGCAGATGGTGAGTGCCCACTTTTTTCTACAGTTTTTGCTATTTCATGGATTATATTTCTGTGGCAGCACCCAAGTTCTGCAAGTGGCATATACGCTGGATATCCGACACACACATATACAGGTGTTTTCACTAGCGGTTGGTGCGGCAATCTGTTTTTCTTTTTGCTTTGATAGTACAGGATACTATGCGGTCAGCATAAAACACTACAAAATATCCACAGCAGAAAAATACAAAAACTCCACCACCTAACTAAAGATGTGGAGAGTATATCTGTGACTCCAGCGAATCCAACTAGACTGAGAAAAACATCAGGCACAGTCTAGCAGGAACAAAATAGAAACAAGATCAGCACAGAAAATAAACACACAGCAGTGTGTCTAAAAAATGAAGCCAAACACTTATCTTAGCTGAATTGGCAGCAAGCAGGAGAGGCCAGGCAGAGGACCAACACTTCCAAAGGAACATTGACTACTGGCAAGGACTAATGAGTCCTGCACAGCTAAATACCCTAGTCAGAATTGCAATTAGCAGAAACACCTGTCCAAGACTGCTGCTCAGGAATAACTGCATTACCATCAACAACCACCGGAGGGAGCCCAAGAGCAGAATTCACAACACAGTAAAAGAAGGGGAAAGATCCAAATACACCACATCCTCAAACTCCTCTCACAGCACAACAAGTAGTAGCACAAAGTACAAAATGCATCAATATATAGGTATTAAGAAAAAAATATTAGCTGTAAACATTATCCATAGAGAAAGCAGTTCTATGTGGAATGATGGTACAGTATGGACCAAAAGTTTGGACACACCTCATTTAAAGATTTTTCTGTATTTTCATGACTATGAGAATTGTACATTCACACTGAAGGCATCAAAACTATCAATTAACACATGTGGAATTATATACTTAACAAATAAGTGTGAAACAACTGAAATTATGTTCAAAATAGCCACCTTTTGCTTTGATAACTGCTTGGCACACTCTTGGCATTCTCTTGATGAGCTTCAAGAGGTAGTCACCGGGAATGGTTTTCACTTCACAGGTGTGCCCTGTCAGGTTTAATAAGTGGGATTTCTTGCCTTATAAATGGGGTTGGGACCATCAGTTGTGTTGTGCAGAAGTCTGGTGGATGCACAGCTGATAGTCCTACTGAATAGACTGTTTGTATTATGGCAAGAAAAAAGCAGCTAAGTAAAGAATAACGAGTGGCCATCATTACTTTTGAAATGAAGGTCAGTCAGTCCAAAAAATTGGGCAAACTTTGAAAGTGTCCCCAAGTGCAGTGACAAAAACCATCAAGCGCTACAAAGAAACTGGCTCACATGAGGACCGCCCCAGGAAAGGAAGACCAGAGTCACCTCTGCTTCTGAGGATAAGTTTATCCGTGTCACCAGCCTCAGAAATTGCAGGTTAACAGCACTCAGATTGGAGACCAGGTCAATGCCACACAGAGGGTCTAGCAGCAGACACATCTCTACAACAGCTGTTACGAGGAGACTTTGTGCAGCAGGCCTTCATGTTAAAATAGCTTCTAGGAAACCACTGCTAAGGACAGGCAACAAGCAGAAGAGACTTGTTTGGGCTAAAGAACACAAGGAATGGACATTAGACCAGTGGAAATCTGTGCTTTGGTCTGATGAGTCCAAATTTGAGATCTTTGGTTCCAACCACCGTGTCTTTGTGCACGCAGAAAAGGTGAACGGATGGACTCTACATGCCTGGTTCCCACCGTGAAGCATGGAGGAGGAGGTGTGAAGGTTTGGGGGTGCTTTGCTGGTGACACTGTTGGGATTTATTCAAAATTGAAGGCATACTGAACCAGCATGGCTACCACAGCATCTTGCAGCGGCATGCTATTCCATCCGGTTTGCATTTAGTTGGACCATCATTTATTTCTCAACAGGACAATGACCCCAAACACACCTCCAAGCTGCGTAAGGACTAGTTGACCAAGAAGGAGAATGATGGGGCGCTACGCCAGATGACCTGGCCTCCACAGTCACCAGACCTGAACCCAATTAAGATGGTTTGGGGTGAGCTAGACCGCAGCGTGAAGACAAAAGGGCCAACAAGTGCTAAGCATCTCTGGGAACTCCTTCAAGATTGTTGGAAGACCATTCCCGGTGACTACCTCTTGAAGCTCACCAGATGCTAAGCCAAGGCCAAGGCCCCACTGACACTAGCTGCCTGCCTGAGTGCACAGTCCCAAAGCTGCAGCCTCACACCACATATGTAAAGAGTGGTATAGTATCCACTGGCATAAGCCAAACACATTTCATACTAGTGCATGGCCGTGCGGTCATGCAAACCTTTTATAGTTGCAGCTCTACAGGACCATCGTGGTGGACCAATAGGAGTTGCAACAGGGCCTGAACGTGTGACCACCCAACCTCCAATGAGAGGTCCTCCCATGGGCATGCTCAGTGCATGAAAAGCAGGACTTAGTCCCTGACAAGCTTTCTCGCTGCTGACCAGTGCTGGCTACAAGGGCAGAGCCTGGAAAGGAAACAGTAACCATTTGCACAGTATCAGGCTGAGCCAGATGCTGGGACCGACATCTCTGCTGAGCAGGCTCCACTGTGGCTGGAGAAGAATGGGAGACCTCAGCGGACATGGCTCGAGATTCCCCCTGTGCAGGGGCAGGAACTCGATGCCTAACACATAAGAGCACAATTAGGACTAAGTTGAGAGATCTACCTGTACCAAAGCAGTTTTGTGAGTTGAGGCATTCTGTCAATCAGCATAGGCTACTTTCACACTAGCGTCAGTACAGGGCCGTCGGCCCGACGCATACTGTGCAAGCGCCGCACAACGGGGGCAGCGGATGCATTTTTCCAGCGCATCCACTGCCCCATTGTGAGTTGCGGGGAGGAGGGTTCGGAAATGGCGGACACAACGCAGCAAAAAACATGTAACGTTTTTTGCTGCCGACAGTCCGCCACAACACGGCGCAACCGTCCCACAATGGTTGCGACGTGTCGCAATGCGTAGCTAATGTTAGTCAATGGAGAAAAAACGCATCCTGCAAGCAATTTTGCAGAATGCGTTTTTTCTCCTAAACAACGCATTGCGACGTGCAGTGCACGACGCTAGTGTGAAAGTAGCCTTAGATTTAGGGTGATAGATAGTGTCCCAATACAGAGGAGGGGATAGATTGAGGATCTTAAAGAAAAAAGAGATTAAAAGGATTTCTACCCTTAGTACGTTATATCCAAGGGGGCTCAATATAGATTACAATCTACAGATATGTGTATCTTGAATCCTCTGTATAGGGGGCATCTTCTGGGATATATTTGTTGACTTTTCTATTTTTTTCTTTTTTAATTTTTTTTTTCTCTTCTTTTGTTTTATCTAAATTTGTTTTTTTTAAATTAATTTTTTGTATATATTTTTTGCAGATATTGTCACTGACTGCAGGGAGTGAGCAGTGGACATGGGGAATCGGAGCCTGGAAATTGGACCCTAATGTTATTTTAAATATGTCTGTATATTTCCCCATGCCTCTCTTTTCTTCTCTCCTGATGGTCATGTGATAATAAAGATAAAAAGTTTTGTGCAGGACTTATCGTGCATATTATTGGCTATATACGCTGTATAAATCATATTTTTTTTTATCTGAGCTACAAATGAGTGTGATGGCGCTTCGATCGCTGTGCCAGGTAGCAGTCATGTGACTTGATCATATGGTGGCCTCCTGACGTCAGCGCTCCACTGCGCATGCGCGAATAGTGCGAACACACAGAAGGAGTAACGGCGAATAGAGTCCCTTGTTACAAATAGCACAACAGTGTACATAGCACTGATTAGCCGGTTAGAGCAGGGGTCCCCAACTCCAGTCCTCAAGGCCCACCAACATATCATGTTTTCAGGATTTCCTTAGTCTTGCCCAGGTAATAATTGCATCACCTGTGCAATGCAAAGGAAATCCTGAAAACATGACCTGTTGGTGGGCCTTGAGGACTGGAGTTGGGGACCCCTGGGTTAGAGCACCTAGGATATTGTGGGCAATGATTGGTTAGATACATAAACACACAAGGGGTGAGTCCCGATTGGGATTTGGTTTCTATAACAACATTCCTTGATCTGTATGTGATTGGTTGTTTTTTCTGATACTTGTTTGTTTTTGTTTTTTGCAAAATTCTTTGTTTTGTTTTTTTCTTTTTATGTGTTTCAAGGTAAAATCGATTTTGAAATCGATTAACTTTAATGATATATTATGTGCATATTTTGTATTTAAGCCAAGTGGGCAGTACCTTGCGAGCGACTGGTGTGCATGTGCCACCACACTATATAAGGCTGTCATTTTATGTTTTGTACATGCTTGATAAAGACCTACAATGGTCAAAACATTGCATCATGGCAGAATAAAGCTCTTTTAATCATTCATCACCTGGATGGGATGCTGTTCCTTTTTGGACTGGACTGTGTTTTCTTTCCAATTGGGCCATTGGACTGGAACGTGCACCGCTGCATTGAAGTGCTGTCGGCTGCTACTTATTTTTACTTGATCTTTTTATTCATCTACCAAATGAAGCTTAGGAAATAATTGGTAAAAAACGAAGAGTGTCAATTTGGAAAAAAAAAGAACAGTCTATAAAATCTGATTCCGCATTATTAGTTTGTTAGTTAACAAAAACTGACATTGCGGATATACATCAATATTTATTCCAAAAACAGAACCTGCTGCTCAGCAATTAGAGCAGCTCCCAAACATGATATATTCCTACAAAAGAATGGAGCAATGCGCCCTCAATAAATAAATGTGGTGAAACAACAATATTATGAGCAATCAATATGCAATTTTATTAACTAACAAGCATTAATATGGGTATTGATAACCCACAGAAAGATACAGGACCAGTAAAAGAAGGGGAAAGATCCAAATACACCACATCCTCAAACTCCTCTCATAGCACAACAAGTAGTAGCACAAAGTACAAATTACATCAATATATATTAAGAAAAAAATATTAGCTGTAAACATTATCCATAGAGAAAGCAGTTCTCGTTTAAAGATTTTTCTGTATTTTCATGACTATGAAAATTGTACATTCACGCTGAAGGCATCAAAACTATGAATTAACACATGTGGAATTATATACTTAACAAAAAAGTGTGAAACTACTGAAATTATGTTTTATATTCTAGGTTCTTCAAAGTAGCCACCTTTTGCTTTGATAACTCCTTTGCACACTCTTGGCATTAACTATGCAAAAGCTGTAGACACAAAACTCTAGTAGAATTTTTAACAATCTGCAAACTTTGGTAATGAGGGTCCCTGCACCTACTTGTTAAGCTATCACCTATCCATGGGAGAAGTGATAGCTTGTTGATAAATGGGCGCTTGACTACTGGCATCCCCACCATTCCACAAAAGATTGCTGTCATGAAGTGACTGTCCTGGTGTAACACGACCTGACGGGTTGGTCACAAAACGGCGGAACACACAAGGGTACACCGGGGACACTTTAACAACGGTGGGCCCTGACGGTAGGGAACGGGGAATCGGCACCTCCTGCACTCACCTGAGGCTGTGCCCTGATCTTACTACCATCCCTATATGGGTTCTTTCAACCCGTCGCCGACCAGGATACCTTGTCCCTCACTTGCCCTGCTCTAATCCCTATGTAGGGAACTGGCAGGTGAGAGCACTGGTCCCACCGCTGCACTAATACAACCCAAGGAAAGTTATACAACAAAGGGACAAAGAAACAATAACACCACACTTAGCTTTCTCTGCTGCAAAGCACCGCACAGCAGAGTAAGGCAACAGGAATGAAGATTCAGCTGCACAACCAAAGCACTTAGCAAGCAGCACTTCCAGAAAGGTTGGTATCCAAAGGACCTGTATCACCAACAGTCAGCTGATGCACCAGGTGACCTTTTAAAGGAAGGTGGGAGTGGTAACAAACTTCAGCTGACCCAGCAGCAATGCAATGCAATATCACCAGCAGCCACCGGGGGGAGAAAACTGCATTAACTTCCAATGACCAGAAAGGAAAAAACGTTTTAATCTGAAGAAAACCAGATCTGCCACAGATCCAAACATAGATCGTGACAGTACCCCCCTTTCAATGAGGGGCCTCTGGACCCTCAACACTGTACCTCACCAGTAAACAACCTACAGTGAGAACGCCTCGATTCACCAGAGTTCACCTCCTCAGTCACCTGACCCTCAGGTTTACGGTGAACACAGTACGATGGAGATGACAACGTAGGCGGCACAAATCTCCAGAGCGCCGACCTGTGGAATGAGTTGTGAATAGGCATTACAGAGGGTAACTCCAACTGGTAAGTCTTCAGACCGACAATGGCTGACACCTGGTATGGCCCGATTACCCTCGAACTCCAGATTCCAGTTCCACACTTCCACCTGATATTTTTGGTGGACACCCATACGTAATTATTCACACACAGGTCTGGACCTGAACGTTTATTTTCACGCATGCGTCTCCCACAAGATGGTGAACTCTTTACAGAACCGACAACAGAGGCGTCCCCCTGTGTCACCAAACTCACACCCCCACAATGCACCGAGGGAACCACCACCCTCCTCTGACCCTTCCTCGTAAGAGGTCTCTGACATACCGGGTTAGAAAGTAGTGAGGGTAGAGTCTTGCCCCTACTCCTTTCGAGCACCTCTACTACCCCCACTGGAGAAGAAGGGGTAGGTTGTAGAAGGACAGCTGAGATCGTAGCTCCTGGGCAGCAGTCCTCACACGACTGACCCCAGCTGACTACTTCTCTGGACCGCCTGTCTATGACCAGGTTGTGTATTTTCAACCAAGGGAGACCTAAGACCATGAGAGTTGGTATGCCCTCCAAGACGTAGCATGACAGGGACTCTTCATGACAAGCCCCTATACGCAGATGTATATTGTCTACGACTTGGGTAATGCTCCCCTGGCTGAGTGGGGCGGAGTCAATGGCCTAGATGCTTAGAGGTGTAGCTAGCGACCTACTCATCAGGCCATGGGTCTGGACAAAATGAGCATCCACCAAATTGACTCCGGCACCACTGTCCACAAGCACCAGAACATTCTCAGTTACCCCACCAATAACCACCTCAGCTGGTAAGGTACACTGAGACGAAAAAGTGGAGGAAATATACACTCCCTGGTCGCTTCCTTCCACACAACCAGGGGGATGCGGCTTTATTTTAGATGGAACAGGTATTTTGGCGCAAGCAGGGCAGACATTGATAAAATGACCAGTCTGCCCACAGTAAAAGCATGCCCCCACACCACGGCGAACCCCAGACAACCCCGTTTGGGAACCAACTCCTCCCACCTGCATGGGTTCTTCCGCCTGGTCAGGTGTGTCCTCCTCCCTAGCAAGGACTACAGAGGGCACATTTGGTGTATGCCTCTCCCTCAAGCGTCTATCCACCCGGATGGCAAGGGACATGGCGGCCTCCAATGACTTGGGAGCAGCGTACTGTACCAGAGTATCCTGCAACCTAGGGGACAGACCCTGCACAAAATGACTCCTAAGGGCCGGATCATTCCACTGTGTGTCAGTGGCCCACCTCCTAAACTCTGAACAGTACTCCTCCGCCGGCCAAGCCCCTTGCTTGATCTTACGGAGTCGGGATTCCGCCAAAGAGACGCCATCCGGGTCACCATATACAAGTGCCAGAGCCGCAAAAAACTCGTCCACTGACCGCAGAGATGGAGAACCGGTCGGCAGGGAGAAGGCCCTGGATTGGGGATCACCCTTAAGAAGGGAAACGATGATTCCCACCCATTGTTCCTCACTCCCTGATGAACGAGGGCGGAGCCTGAAGCATAACTTACAGGCTCCCTTAAAAACCAAAAATTTATCTCTACCACCAGAGAACCTGTCAGGAAGAGATAACTTGGGCTCAGGTTGAGCATTTATCTGGGCTGAAGTCCAAAACCCCACCAACTGCTGCAGCTGCTGCACCACCTCACCACGCAGCACCTTAAACTCGTCGGTTGGAGTCTGAAGCAGTTGGGCAAAGGCCTGCATTTGAGCCATAGCTCACCAGAAAAAATGTGAAGGTTGGTTATAATGTCACGAAGTGACTGTCCTGGTGTAACACGACCTGACGGATCGGTCACAAAACAGCGGAACACACAAGGGTACACTGGGGACACTTTAACAACGGTGGGCCCTGATGGTAGGGAACGGGGAATGGGCACCTCCTGCACTCACCTGAGGCTGTGCCCTGATCTTACTACCGTCCCTATATGGGTTCTTTCAACCCGTCGCCGACCAGGACACCTTGTCCCTCACTTGCCCTGCTCTAATCCCTATGTAGGGAACTGGCAGGTGAGAGCACTGGTCCCACCGCTGCACTAATACAACACAAGGAGAGTTACACAACAAAGGGACAACGAAACAATAACACCACACTTAGCTTTCTCTGCTGCAAAGCACCGCACAGCAGAGTAAGGCAACAGGAATGAAGATTCAGCTGCAGAACAAAAGCACTTAGCAAGCAGCACTTCCAGAAAGGTTGGTATCCAAAGGACCTGTATAACCAACAGTCAGCCGATGCACCAGGTGACCTTTTAAAGGAAGGTTGGAGTGGTAACAAACTTCAGTTCACCCAGCAGCAATGCAATGCAATATCACCAGCAGCCACCGGGGGGAGAAAACTGCATTAGCCCCCAATGACCAGAAAGGAAAAAACGTTTTAATCTGAAGGAAACCAGATCTGCCACAGATCCAAACATAGATCGTGACAATTGCATTGTTGGAATGGAGCAGTGACCCTCTGTTCATTGTCTATTAGACTGCCGGGTATATATATGTGAGATAGTGGATGTGGGCCAGAGACAAAGCTGACGCCAGTGTGACAGGCCTCAGCAGGGAATGTGAGCCAGCAGGGTGCTGGTTGCCATCAGACAAGGCCCGGACGATGCCCACTGAAATCCAAAGACTTGTCTACTCCGGTCAAGGCCTGAAGACCCGACCTGCATCATTCAAGATCCTTAGCCCAGATGATTGCCATTGACAGCTGGGACCCAGCCCTCTCTTCCCAGGTCTAAAAGACATCTGCCATTGGTCAAGCACTGAAGATCTGAGAGGAAAATTTGACAAAACGAGGACGTCTGCAGTTACAGAAGGACAACACAATTGAGCTGGGCCAGCACTTCCAGCCATAATGTATGGTACAGGAGTTGACCTGGGTAAGGATCACAGGTGGTGTGGGGGCCAGTTGGTACACAAGAGGCTCAGCATTCCTTGATAGACTTTGTCAGAAGGACTTGCAGCCTAGTGGTAAAACGTGGTTGCCCCCACTAGGGCCATTGCTGCAGGAAGAGGTAACGTAGTAGCTCCTAGGAACGAGTGTACCACTCTTGTAGGAAGGACACAAACATAATTCTTGAGAGACATTTCTGCTATTCTGCTATTCTGTTAATAAACTTCTTGAATGTGGTTTTGATACCTTGAGGGGTGCAGTTTTTAGAATGGAGTCACTTTTGGGTATTTTATATCATATAGACCCCACAAAGTAACTTCAAATGTGAGGTGGTCCCTAAAAAAATGGGTTTGTAAATGTTGTTGGAAAAAGGCGAAATTGCTGGTTAACTTTTAACCCTTATAAGGTCCTAACAAAAAAAAAATTGTTTCAAAGATTGTGCTCATGTAAAATAGACATGTGGGAAATGTTAATTATTATCTTGTGTGACACATCTCTCTGAGTTAAGGGCATAAAAATAAAAATTTTGAAAATTGCAAAATTTTGCAAATTTTCACCAAACTTCCGTTTATACACAAATAAATGCAAGTAATATCAAAGAAATGTTACCGCTATCATGAAGCACGATATGTCATGAAAAAATATTCTCGGAATCATTGGGATCCGTTGAAAAGTTCCTGAGTTATTACCTCATAAAGTGACAGTGATCAAAATTGTAAAAATTGGCCCGGTCATTCACGTGCAACCCACCTTGAGGGTAAAGGGGTTGGTGACAAAAGCCTGGGATGGGCTGAAACTTTTGGAATTGTTTGGATTTCACTGGATTAATTAAGCAATTATACTGTGAGAGGTGGGATTTCTTTCTACATTGTTCCAGTCAATGGACTGAAGGAGAATCCAACAAGTATGCACAGAGTGGACAGGGGAGCTGAAAAAGAATTTATTTACTCAATGGACTGAAGGAGACCAGGAAGAATCTTTTGTACCACGGAGGCAGGAATAATGGCCATTGCTAGGTCTGCAGAACAGTTAGGAACCGTCCAAGTTCTCCACCATAGTTTCAGGCACAGAAGTCGGAGATAGGTCTCTGGAGTGAACTGGTTCTTTTCAGAGGCAAACTGATGACCACAGCCCGGAAGAACGTGATTTTATTCATTGAGCCAGAGGTTGTCAGCAGGAGGCCTGACTATCATTGTTGGATGAAGGAAGCTGTGTTGGATGTTGTTATCATTCCTTTTATAGTTCTGCAATGTTTAACATTTTATTACCTCCATGTTGGAAGATCTGTATATAGAATTCAAGATGTTTTTAACATTTGCTGTCTGACAATGTTTTGTCAGGCTCTTATGAGGGATGAAACCAAAGGCCTTTAGAAGATAAGGTGCTATCCCTGCATAGATGTGAAAATAGTGAAAACCAGATGTCATGGAAATTTGGTTTTGATAAATCAATCCCTGTGTGTGCGGCGGCCGTTCCTAATTAGACTGAGTATTTTGAGCGCTCAAGAATGAGACTGCACACCATTGTGACAATAACATTCCACCAATACTGATGATTTATTGTACATACATGGTTTTATAATTGCATATAGAAAGGAGGTGGTTAGGGGTGGTTAGTTAATTACCATATTGTCTAGCTCCTCTGTTATTGGTTATCTAAATATTTATCTAATATTGTGATTAATGCACATATGAATGCTGATTTAGCAACTAAAATGTAGCTGTCTGCATCTTTCTGCATCTAAGACAAAGTTGAGACATCTGATCACCATTTAGTACATCTGGTGCTGTTCCGCTTTATGGCTGGAAATCCCCAAACAGCCTGTGTAGCTTATATTAGTTTATGTCAGCCATTTTAAGCAATTGTTTATAGTCTATATATTAGCTGTGGATATATGAGTATATATAATTATATAGGAGTATATACGCAAGTGAGATCTATAGGGCAGTGAGAATCTGGAATTGCTTGCCTGAGGAGGTGGTGATGGCGAACTCAGTCGAGGGGTTCAAGAGAGGCCTGGATGTCTTCCTGGAGCAGAACAATATTGTATCATACAATTATTAGGTTCTGTAGAAGGACGTAGATCTGGGGATTTATTATGATGGAATATAGGCTGAACTGGATGGACAAATGTCTTTTTTCGGCCTTACTAACTATGTTACTATGTTACTATGTATATGATATATATTTCCATCACACCAGGGAGCTCCAGGATCCTGCTAAGTATCTGCCTACTAAACCAAGGCAAATCACTTTGAGAGAGGAAGAAATCATGAGCTGTTGTAGTACTGAACGTGCTTTCTTGTGAAAACTCTTAAGGGGGCTTACTCCTTTTTGTAAATTGTTAAACATGCAGAATTGGCAATGTTGATGGCCCTCACAATGCTTGTTTCCACCCCTTAGCAATGCATTTAGCTCTGCTCTTAAGCCACGTTTGCACATTCAGTATTCGGTCAGTATTTCACATCAGTGTTTGTAGCAAAAACCAGGGGTGAAACAATTAGAGGGAAAGTTTAATAGAAACATATGCACCACTTCTGCATTTATCACCCACTCCTGGTTTTGTCTACAAATACTGAGGTAATATACTGACCAAATACTGAATGTGTGAACATGGCCTTATTTTATTACGTGTGTTGGATGATACATCCAGCTGTGAGCATCATCCATAACGCCTCTACTTTGCCCCATTACGGGATCCGATGATGGGTCTTTGGCCACATGATCGCACTCATTTGAATGCTGTCCTTGGTGGCTTTCTCCTACATACAGAGCACTGTATAGCTCCTCATAAGATGTACCTATGACCTCATCTTTTTCTCTTATCCTCCTTCTATATGACACTTCCCTAGCCGATACACCCACCATGTGCCCTACAATTTGACAATACCCTCTAAATAACAGGTTTACAGTTACCTCTGCTACATGACACCAGTGGATAGCCCAGTGTTACATTGTCATATTTGCTAACCAGGATTACCCTGATGTGATTTGTATCTTCTATCGCATTTGTTGATTCTGGATCTTGTATATATTTGTACATATGTATATACGTATTTTTGTTTTTCCATTTGACACTCATTATGTACCATATGTGCTTATATTGCTACTAGCTATTGAACCCGTTCTACGCCCGGGTGGCGAGCATTTATATTGGTATATGGTCTCCATCCTGGTATATGCTGCTCCCATCTTGCTCCCCCATCCTGTCATGTGCTGCTCCATCCTGCATCCCCAATCTGTCATGTGCTGCTCCATCCTGCGTCCCCATCCTGTCATGTGCTGCTCCATCCTGCGCCCCCATCCTGTCATGTGCTGCTCCATCCTGCGTCCTCATCCTGTCATGTGCTGGTCCATCCTGCGCCCCCATCCTGTCATGTGTTGCTCCATCCTGCGTCCCCATCCTGTCATGTGCTGCTCCATCCTGCATCCCCATCCTGTCATGTGCTGCTCCATCCTGCGCCCCCATCCTGGTATATGCTGCTCCCATCTTGCTCCCCCATCCTGTCATGTGCTGCTCCATCCTGCATCCCCAATCTGTCATCTGCTGCTCCATCCTGCAGCCCCATCCTGTCATGTGCTGCTCCATCCTGCGCTCCCATCCTGTCATGTGCTGCTCCATCCTGCGTCCCCATCCTGTCATGTGCTGCTCCATCCTGCGCCCCCATCCTGTCATGTGTTACTCCATCCTGCGTCCCCATCCTGTCATGTGCTGCTCCATCCTGCATCCCCATCCTGTCATGTGCTGCTCCATCCTGCGTCCCCATCCTGTCATGTGCTGCTCCATCCTGCAGCCCCATCCTGTCATGTGCTGCTCCATCCTGCGCCCCATCCTGTCATGTGCTGCTCCATCCTGCAGCCCCATCCTGTCATGTGCTGCTCCATCCTGCGTCCCCATCCTGTCATGTGCTGCTCCATCCTGCGTCCCCATCCTGTCATGTGCTGCTCCATCCTGCGTCCCCATCCTGTCATGTGCTGCTCCATCCTGCAGCCCCATCCTGTCATGTGCTGCTCCGTCCTGCGCCCCCATCCTGTCATGTGCTGCTCCATCCTGCGTCCCCATCCTGTCATGTGCTGCTCCATCCTGCACCCCCATCCTGTCATGTGCTGCTCCATCCTGCACCCCCATCCTGTCATGTGCTGCTCCATCCTGCGCCCCATCCTGTCATGTGCTGCTCCATCCTGCACCCCCATCCTGTCATGTGCTGCTCCATCCTGCGCCCCCATCCTGTCATGTGCTGCTCCATCCTGCGTCCCCATCCTGTCATGTGCTCCCATCCTGCGCCCCCATTCTGTTATGTGCTGCACCCATCCTGCCTGTTCCTGTGTCCATTCTGCCATATGTTGCTCCCATCTTTCTCTCTCCGGCTGTACTACCCAAGTGCGGCTGTGCTGAGTGCGGCTGTGCTGAGTGTGGCTGTGCTGCCTGAGTGCGGCTGTGCTGCCTGAGTGCAGCTATACTGAGTGCGGCTGTACTGCATGAGTGCAGCTGTACTGCGTGAGTGTGGCTGTACTGTGAGTGTGGCTGTACTGTGTGAGTGTGGCTGTACTGTGTGAGTGTGGCTGAGTGTGGCTGTACTGTGTGAGTGCGGGCGAGTGTGGCTGTATTTACTGCCTGAGTGCGGCGCTGGCTATAATGGATACAGCACCCCTGTAGCCAGCACAGTGAGGGCTGACTCTGCGCACTCGCGTCACTGGTCACATGCTGGTGACATCATCGAAGGTCCTGGAGCTCCGCTGGGCTCTACATCTACCCTGACCGGAGCTGCAGAGTACGGAGCCCCCATGGCCGCTATATTATGGGGGATACACGGGTGTGTGGTGCCCCCATGGCCGGTATATTGGGGGGTGAATAAGTAAGTTCGGCTGCATCATTCTTGTCCAGACTGCGCAGGTGCAGTGCGTCGCGCTTGCGCAGTCTATAAAGGCTTCGGACAGAGTGACGCTCCCACCGTTATATTATAGATGCCCTGTATTTACTTTCTTTTTCACATGTAGTCATGTCTCTTGATCCAATTGTCATAACAGGCATAATTTATATTTCAAAAACCTGACCTGTTCACACTGAGTCTATGGATGTGCCGGTCAGGTTTTTGAAATGTATTCTTTGGCCTTCTGATCGTGCACTCCGCCTCCTAGCCACAGGTGTTTTTATTACAGCAGGTCGAATACCCCTCCACAGAGAGAGAGAATTTTAGTCTAGGAAGAGGTTTCACATGTACCCATTCAGATGGAGACGTTTATTCTCAGCGAGGTAAGGCAAGTGTAGGACCTGGTATAAGAGAGATGCCGTAAAGTGGCTACCAGGTACACATAAAATTGGCCATTTTTATGCGCTAAAAGCTCTCATTTTTCATATTTCTAGTGCAGTAATGCAGTTCAAATTTCGTTTTTCAAGTTTGTATGTTCTAGCGCTGCAGTGTGCTGCCTTATTTACTTAGGCATAGTTTATAGTTATACATGTTTCTTTTATTACCCCTGTAAGGGATGTGCCAGGATCGTGCAAACATCCTTTATTCTCATGATTTTGTTTATATGTTCTTAACCGCTGTGTATTTACTTTCATTGGTTGGTAGGGAAAGTGAGTTACCGCAGATTTGCCATTAGATGGAGATAGTGAGCATAATATAGGATAAAGCTTTAACAATAGTGTAAATAGTTAACTGCAGGAGGAGTCACTTTGGTTAGAGGAAGAGATCATCCTGGTTGTAGTCAGAGGGCTAAACAGCAGTAGCAGAAAAAGAAGACTTGAAAATCCTCCAAAAATACAGCAAAAAGGCAGAGATCCTTACCTGCCTAGGCCTCCAAACAAATGCACTATCCGGATGCCGTGGACCCATATAGTTAAGATGGCTACACAGGTGCAAGAATACCGATGAGGCAACCGCTCACAGCCTACCAATTCATGGAGGGGGCGGTTGCTTGGTATATTAATGCACCACATTCAAGTCTTTATTGTGCATCAATATACCAAGCAACCGCCCCCTCAATGAATTGGTAGGATGTGAGCAGTTGTGTTACACCCCAGGTAACCGGTTATTACAGTGGCATTGCTTTCCTCACTGGGAGACTGATGTCACACTTGGAAGCAATGAAGGATTCCTCTTATCAGGTACACACAAGCATGCAACAAGTTCACACTCCAGGCCAGAAGGGGGAGCTCTGATCCAGCTTGTGGGTGACTCCCCTATATATTTATTCTAGTCTGAAGGGAAAGTTAGTTAGAAGGAAGCAGAGGGGCCGTGCAGCCACGAGAAAGTGCTGCAGCTCCTGGAAAGAAAGAAAGCAAAGCAGAACAGATTGTAGAGAGCGTGAAGGAGAAATGAAGCACAGGCGAAGTGAAGACCTACGGGGGTTAGCTGAGGCTGAGCTGTCGCCCTACTGAGCTGGAAGACCGAGGTTGTGCAGTATTTCACATCTCACAGCAGAAACCAGCAGGACAGCTGATTGCAAGTTACCTGTCCATCCCACACCTGAAGACACAGTAACATATAGAGCTCAGGTTGCAATAGAGATCCTGTAAAAAGGCTCGAGTTACCTGTCATACAGGTATTGTCCTATCTAAAGGGGGACAGAAAGAACACGTGAGGACTCTGTGTGAGGCCTTAGGCAGCAAAGAACTACACCGCAGCACTAGAAGGAAGGCTTATGACTCCACCTGGTAGGGGGGATTCCAGATTCGCTTCCAAGCCAGCCAGACCCTACCTGTACCTGTGATTTGGTGCCCCGGACTGAAATCTTCAGTAGACCAGGTAAAGAGACTGCAAACCTGTGTCCTCCATTTCTTTCTACACTACCCATCTCCATCTACACAGTGGGAGCCCTGGGGACCCAGCTTCAGCTGTGGGAAGTTATACCATCTTAGCTGCCATAACATCACCCCAGTGGACCCCTTTAAGCAGCGTCGGTCACCTCTGACCGAGAACCACAGGTGGCGTCATGAACAAAAACTTTACTCACAAAATCCCTTTAAAAACATTCCCTTTTTCTTGGGCGCCCAGGGCCACGGACCAGGTTGCTGCCACCATGACATCCCCTTTAAGACGCAGTACCGAGTACCCCACGGCCCTGGCAGGCGACTCAGTTGCCTCATCAGTATTCTTGCACCTGTGTTACTGCCATCTTAACTATATGGGTCCACAGCATCTGGATCGTGCATTTGTTTGGAGGCCTAGGCAGGTAAGGATCTCTGCCTTTTTGCTGTATTTTTGTAGTCAGAGGGGTCTGGGCACCCGTAAAGTGCAGAAGGACTTATATGCCCAGAAGCTGGTTGGATACCCCGCAATGTTGGTGCTTAATCTTAATGCCCATCCAGCACCTTCATTACCAGCTTGGTCAGAAACATGTCAGTGTCAGCAGCTACTGGACGAAGGATATATTTTACAGTGGACACGGCAGGAAAGACGGGCAGGTCACTCGCCATGTGGCAGATGATTGCGTGGGCTGATGAGGTGAAGCAGCTGTTGAGGGAACTCCCACATGAGGCAAGGAATCTGGACAGGGAGGACACTGAAACGCGTATGAGACGGTAGGACCTGGGCTCGAACCGTGTGAGGAGGAAAGAAAGAGAGGGAAAGCTGAAGTGACCTATAGTGTAAAACCTGATGTAATTGAACTGGATGAGTTGCGAAGAAACGAAAGTAAACTGTTGTGTTTGAAGTTAAACTTGCACTGTGTCTCAGTTATTCCCAAAGGGACTGGAGCAGTCTGTCTGGAGCCGAACCAAAGATTGGCCTGTGCGGAGAATGGAACAGCAGGTGAGGTGTTAAAGGAATATGATGTTTATGTAGAGGGAGGCCATGGCCTGGAAAGCCTAAGTAAAGGTACCTTCACACATAACGATATCGTTAATGATATCGTTGCTTTTTGTGACGTAGCAACGATATCGTTAATGAAATCGTTATGTGTGACAGCGACCAACGATCAGGCCCCTGCTGGGAGATCGTTGGTCGCTGAGGAAAGTCCAGAACTTTATTTCGTCGCTGGATCTCCCGCTGACATCGCTGAATCGGCGTGTGTGACACCGATCCAGCGATGTCTTCACTGGTAACCAGGGTAAACATCAGGTTACTAAGCGCAGGGCCGCGCTTAGTAACCCGGTGTTTACCCTGGTTACCAGCGTAAACGTTAAGAAAACAAACAGTACATACTTACATTCCGTGTCTGTCCTCCGGCGCTCTGCTTCTCTGCACTCCTCCTGCATCCTGTGTCAGCGCCAGCCAGCCGGAAAGCACAGCGGTGACGTCACCGCTTTGCTTTCCGGCTGACCAGCGCTGACAGTCCAGAGGAAAGCAGAGCGCCGTAGGACAGACAGCGGTAGGTAAGTATGTAGTGTTTGTTTTTTTAACGTTTACGCTGGTAACCAGGGTAAACACCGGGTTACTAAGCGCGGCCCTGCGCTTAGTAACCTGATGTTTACCCTGGTTACCGGGGACCTCGGGATCGTTGGTCGCTGGAGAGCTCTCTGTGTGACAGCTCTCCAGCGACCAAACAGCGACGCTGCAGCGATCGACATCGTTGTCGGTATCGCTGCAGCGTCGCTTAGTGTGACGGTACCCTAACTCAGCCACGACTATAGCCCTGGCCGACCTCTACAACCCCCATAGCGACAGATTGAAAAAAAAATTAGCCAAATTGAAAAGTCACTCTTTATTTATTTATTTTTTTGTTCACTTACATAGCGCCATTAATTCCACAACGCTTTACAGACATTATCATCACTGTCCCCATTGGGGCTCACAATCTAGAATCCCTATCAGTATGTCTTTGGAGTGTAGGATGAAACTGGAGAACCCGGAGGAAACCCACACAAACACGAGAGAACATAGAAACTCCTTGCAGATGTTGTCTTTGGCTAAACCCAGGACCCAGCGCTGCAAAGTTTTAGTGTTAACCACTGAGCCACGATGCTGCTCCCTACAGTCGCAATCAAAGAGAACTGATGAATCCTTAATTTGTTAATTGCACTCAGATGCATTGTCAGTAAATGACAGTATCATTCAATAATACTGCCCGTGAGAAGACTGAAGCCACCCCATACCATATTCTCGTGAGCAGGACCTATGGGATATTCCCCCATGAAGGTCTCTTCATGATGTTTCCCACATGGTCTCATCAGAATTTAAGAATGGTGAGTAGGGTTGAGCGAAACGGGTCGTTCATTTTCAAAAGTCGCCGACTTTTGGCAAAGTCGGGTTTCATGAAACCCGATCCGACCCCTGTGCGGGGTCGGCCATGCGGTACGCGACTTTCGCGCCAAAGTCGCGTTTCAATGACGCGAAAAGCGTCATTTCTCAGCCAATGAAGGTAAACGCAGAGTGTGGGCAGCGTGATGACATAGGTCCTGGTCCCCACCATCTTAGAGAAGGGCATTGCAGTGATTGGCTTGCTGTCTGCGGCGTCACAGGGGCTATAAAGGGGAGTTCCCGCCGACCGCCATCTTACTGCTGCTGATCTGAGCTTAGGGAGAGGTTGCTGCCGCTTCGTCAGAAGCAGGGATAGCGTTAGGCAGGGTCCATTAACCACAAAACCGCTTGTGCTGCAGCGATTTGCACTGTCCAACACCACCCTCGGTGTGCAGGGACAGTGGAAGTTTTTTTTTTTTTTTTTTTCCCCTCAGCGCTGTAGCTCATTGGGCTGCCCTAGAAGGCTCCCTGATAGCTGCATTGCTGTGTGTACGCCGCTGTGCAAACCAACTGCTTTTTTCAAAGCACAAATCCTCTTGTTCCTTCCTTTCTGCACAGCTATCTTGTTTGTTTGTCCACACTTTTTATTTAATTTGTGCATCAGTCCACTCCTTATTGCTGCCTGCCATACCTGGCTGAGATTACTGCAGGGAGATAGTAATTGTAGGACAGTCCCTGTTTTTTTTTTTTTTTTTTGTGGGAGATTAAGATTGGCATTTCTGCTAGAGTGCCATCCCTGTCTGTGCCATCTCTCACTCAGTGGGCCATAGAAAGCCTATTTATTTTTTTGCTTGATTTGGGTTATAAAATCTACCTGAAAAAATCACTACATCAATCAGTGGGAGAAAAATATTGGCCTCAGGGCTTGTGTGCCACTCCTGACTCCTGTGTGTGCCATCTCTCAGTCAGTGGGCCATAGAAAGCCTATTTTTTTTTTTTTTGCTTTATTTGGGTTCTAAATTCTACCTGAAAAAATCAATAAATCAATCAGTGGGAGATTAATATTGGCCTTTGGGCTTGTGTGCCAGTCCTAAGCGTGCCATCTCTCTCTCTCAGATAGTGGGCCATAGAAAGCCTATTTTTTTTTTTTTTTATTGGGTTTATAAATTTTCCCTGGAAAAAAAAAAAAAAGTGGGAGATTAATATTGGCCTCTGGGCTTGTGTGCCAGTCCTGAGCGTGCCATCTCTCTCACAAATAGTGGGCCATAGAAAGCCTATTTATTTATTTTTTTTTGGTTTTATAAATTCTCCCTTAAAAAAAAAAAGGGAGATTAATATTGGCCTTTGGGCTTGTGTGCCAGTTCTAAGCGTGCCATCTCTCTCTGTCTCTCAGATAGTGGGCCATAGAAAGCCTATTTATTATTTTTTTTATTGGGTTTATAAATTTTCCCTGGACCAAAAAAGAAAAAGTGGGAGATAAATATTGGCCTCTGGGCTTGTGTGCCACTCCTGACTCCTGTGTGCGTCATCTCTCACTCAGTGGGCCATAGAAAGCCTTTTTTTGTTTTATTTGTTTTCTAAATTCTCCCTGAAAAAATCATTTTATTTTCTTTGGTTTCTAAATTATTCCTGAAAAAATCATTTTATTCTATTTTTTTTTTCCTAAAGTCTCCCTGAAAAAACAAAAACAAATCAGTGGGAGATTAATATTGCCCTTTCTGCTTGTGTGCCAGTCTTGACTCCTGGGTGTGCCATCTCTCTCTCTCTCTATCTCCAATTGTGGGCCATAGAAAGCCTATTATTTTTTTAGCTTGATTTGGGTTCCAAAATCTACCTGAAAAAATCACTACATCAATCAGTGGGAGATAAATATTGGCCTCTGGGCTTGTGTGCCACTCCTGACTCCTGTGTGCGTCATCTCTCACTCAGTGGGCCATAGAAAGCCTTTTTTTTGTTTTACTTGTTTTCTAAATTCTCCCTGAAAAAATCATTTTATTTTCTTTGGTTTCTAAATTCTTCCTGAAAAAATCATTTTATTCTATTTTTTTTTTCCTAAAGTCTCCCTGAAAAAAACAAAAAACAAAAACAAATCAGTTGGAGATTAATATTGCCCTTTCTGCTTGTGTGCCAGTCTTGACTCCTGGGTGTGCCATCTCTCTCTCTCTCTCTCCAATTGTGGGCCATAGAAAGCCTATTATTTTTTTAGCTTGATTTGGGTTCCAAAATCTACCTGAAAAAATCACTACATCAATCAGTGGGAGATAAATATTGGCCTCTGGGCTTGTGTGCCACTCCTGACTCCTGTGTGCGTCATCTCTCACTCAGTGGGCCATAGAAATCCTTTTTTTGTTTTATTTGTTTTCTAAATTCTCCCTGAAAAAATCATTTTATTTTATTTGGTTTCTAAATTCTTCCTGAAAAAATCATTTTATTCTATTATTTTTTTTCCTAAAGTCTCCCTTAAAAAAAAAAAAAAATCAAATCAGTGGGAGATTAATATTTACATTTGTGCTTCAGTGACAGTCCTGCGTGTGTGGCATCTCTCTCATTTGTTGCCACCAACAACAGAGTGTGTAACATTGTGCCTGATTTTCGTTGTGGTCTCACTCACCTGTAAAGGGGTAGCTAAATCATACTGAAGTTATAGCTCACCGTGTAATTTGTGTGACAGCAACAAATACCGTTAGTTTGTTTACGTTTTTAAAACAATGAAGAAGTATGGTGGAAGAGGTCGTGGCCGGGGGCGTTCATTGTCAGCTGGTAATGAGGGTAGTGGTAGTGGTGGAGCATCAGCTGGTCGTGGGAAAAAAAATATTGCACATAAGTCTGGAGCTGTGGAGCCAGGTTCGTCGTCTGGCTACACAAGGCCTCGAACGCTCCCTTTTCTGGGAGTAGGAAAACCGCTTTTAAAGCCGGAGCAGCAAGAGCAAGTTTTGGCTTATCTTGCTGACTCAGCCTCTAGCTCTTTTGCCTCCTCTCGTGAAACTGGTAAATGTCAAAGCAGCGCGTCGTTAGTGGATGTTCACGGTCAGGGACAAGTCGCTTCCTTGTCCTCTTCAGCAAAAACAACAACAGAGAAGAATGCAGCAGGCGACACAACGGGTTACTCCATGGAGCTCTTTACACATACCGTCCCTGGCTTAGAAAGTGAAGCAGTTAACAGTCCATGCCCATTACAAGTTGAATCTGACATGGAGTGCACTGATGCACAGCCACAGCCAGACTACTATGCTGGTCCTTTGACTCAGACCACAACATTGCCCTCGCAGGGTGCTGATCAAGAATCAGACCCTGATGAGACTATGTTGCCCCATCACGAACGCTATACCACCGACCGACACGGTGACACAGACGAAGTTGCACACGAGCTACAAGAAGAGGTAATAGATGACCCAGTTCTTGACCCCGATTGGCAGCCATTGGGGGAACAGGGTGCAGGCGGCAGCAGTTCTGAAGCGGAGGAGGAGGGGCCGCAGCAGGCATCAACATCGCAACAGGTTCCATCTGCCGGGCCCGTATCTTGCCCAAAACGCGTGGCAAAGCCAAAACCTGTTGGAGGACAGCGTGGCCATCCGGTTAAAACTCAGTCTGCAATGCCTGAAAAGGTATCCGATGCTAGAAAGAGTGCAGTCTGGCATTTTTTTAAACAACATCCAATTGATCAGCGCAAAGTCATCTGTCAAAAATGTTCAACTACCTTAAGCAGAGGACAGAATCTGAAAAGTCTCAATACAAGTTGCATGCATAGACATTTAACCACCATGCATTTGCAAGCCTGGACTAACTACCAAACGTCCCTTAAGGTTGTAGCACCCTCGGCCAATGAAGCTAGTCAGCAACGCAACATCCCTTCCGGCAGTGTAGGGCCACCATTTTCCGCACCACCTGCAGTATCTGTGCAGGTTTCTTTGCCAGGCCAAAGCAGTCAGGGTCAGGGAATCACCAGTTTCGTAGTAGGAAACACTGCATCTAGGGCACCGGTGGCAACAATACCATCTCCCACCGTCTCTCAGTCTGCCATGTCCACCGGCACCCCCGCTAGTTCCACGATCTCCAGCTCTCCAGTCCAGCTCACCCTACATGAGACTATGGTTAGAAAAAGGAAGTACTTAGCCTCGCATCCGCGTACACAGGGTTTGAACGCACACCTAGCTAGACTAATCTCGTTAGAGATGATGCCCTACCGGTTAGTTGAAAGCGAAGCTTTCAAAGCCCTGATGGACTACGCTGTACCACGCTACGAGCTACCCAGTCGACACTTTTTTTCCAGAAAAGCCATCCCAGCCCTCCACCAGCATGTTAAAGAGCGCATCGTCCATGCACTCAGGCAATCTGTGAGCACAAAGGTGCACCTGACAACAGATGCATGGACCAGTAGGCATGGCCAGGGACGTTACGTGTCCATCACGGCACACTGGGTAAATGTGGTGTATGCAGGGTCCACAGGGGACAGCAAGTTTGGGACAGTTCTGCCTAGCCCACGGTCTAGGAAACAATTGGCTGTAGCCGTTCGCACCCCCTCCTCCTCCTCTTCGTCCTCCTGCAGAAGCGAGAGCTCGTCCACAGACCGCAGTCGCACAACCACTCCATCCGCAGCTGCCACTGTTGCACACCAGGTCTCCCATTATGGGGCAGCTACTGGCAAACGTCAGCAGGCTGTATTGGCTATGAAGTGTTTGGGCGACAACAGACACACCGCGGAAGTTCTGTCCGAGTTCTTGCAGAAAGAAACGCAGTCGTGGCTGGGCACTGTAGATCTTGAGGCAGGCAAGGTAGTGAGTGATAACGGAAGGAATTTCATGGCTGCCATCTCCCTTTCCCAACTGAAACACATTCCTTGCCTGGCTCACACCTTAAACCTGGTGGTGCAGTGCTTCCTGAAAAGTTATCCGGGGTTATCCGACCTGCTCCTCAAAGTGCGTGGACTTTGCTCACATATCCGCCGTTTGCCCGTACACTCCAGCCGTATGCAGACCTATCAGCATTCTTTGAACCTTCCCCAGCATCGCCTAATCATAGACGTTGCAACAAGGTGGAACTCAACACTGCACATGCTTCAGAGACTGTGTGAACAGAGGCGGGCTGTTATGTTTTTGTGGGAGGATACACATACACGGGCAGGCAGTAGGATGGCAGACATGGAGTTGTCAGGTGTGCAGTGGTCGAAGATTCAAGACATGTGTCAAGTCCTTCAGTGTTTTGAGGAATGCACACGGCTGGTTAGTGCAGACAACGCCATAATAAGCATGAGCATCCCCCTAATGCGTCTGCTGATGCAAAGTTTGACGCACATAAAGGATCAGGCGTCTGCAGCTGAGGAAGAGGAAAGCCTTGATGACAGTCAGCCATTGTCTGGCCAGGGCAGTGTACAGGACGAGGTAGCGGGCGAAGAGGAGGAGGAGGACGAGGAGGATGATGGGGATGATTATATTTTTAATGAGGAAGCTTTTCCGGGGCCACTGGAAATTGGTGGCGCGGCAAGGCCGGGTTCTGGTTTTTTGAGGGACACAAGTGACGTGGATTTGCCTGAAACTGCCCCTCAACCAAGCACAACCGCAGATTTGAGAACTGGAACTTTGGCCCACATGGCGGATTATGCCTTACGTATCCTCAAAAGGGACACACGCATAACTAAAATGATGAATGATGACGATTACTGGTTGGCCTGCCTCCTTGATCCTCGCTATAAAGGCAAATTGCAAAATATAATGCCACATGAGAACTTGGAACTAATATTAGCAACCAAACAATCAACTCTTGTTGACCGTTTGCTTCTGGCATTCCCTGCACACAGCGCCCGTGATCGTTCTCACATGAGCTGCAGGGGCCAGCAGACCAGAGGAGTTAGAGGGGCAGAAATCAGAAGTGGCGTTGGCCAGAGGGGTTTTCTGACCAGGTTGTGGAGTGATTTTGCTATGACCGCAGACAGGACAGGTACTGCAGCATCAATTCAAAGTGACAGGAGACAACATTTGTCCAGTATGGTTACAAACTATTTTTCATCCCTTATCGATGTTCTCCCTCAACCGTCATTCCCATTTGATTACTGGGCATCAAAATTAGACACCTGGCCAGAATTGGCAGAATATGCATTGCAGGAGCTTGCTTGCCCGGCAGCTAGTGTCCTATCAGAAAGAGTATTCAGTGCTGCAGGTTCAATACTAACAGAAAAAAGGACTCGTCTGGCTACCCAAAATGTAGATGATCTAACCTTCATTAAAATGAACCACAACTGGATTTCGAAATCTTTTGCCCCACCTTGCCCGGCTGACACCTAGCTTTCCTATGAAAAGGTCTTGCCTGTGGACTATTCTGAATGCCTTTTCCAATCTCGTAATTTTCTGCACCTGATTGTCCAGCATACGACATGTTTACACCTCACTAAATGGCCAAACTCCCCACACGGGGCCGTGGTATCGACACTTGGCGACAGCACCCGTGAGAGTGCAGTTTGTCTGAAGAGGTGGGTGAGCCCGCTTTTGGTCGACGGCACTGCCACTGGGTCCCTCCTAGTACAATAAAGTGTCTCTGGCGGTGGTGGTGCGCACCCAACGTCAGACACACCGTTGTAATATGAGGGGCCCTGGGCCTGTACCGCCGGCCACAAGACAGTTTCCCCCCACCCCAGCTCAAACAGTGCTCTACCACTTGCAAAATTATCTCACAGCTCCACCAATGTTTAGTCTATGCGCTGACATCCTTCAATGCCTGCCACTGACAATACCATTGTATTGACATTTTTGTTATGTTAGGCCTTCGATGCCTGTCTGTGGTCACTCCTTCCACTAGGCCTCCACTGACCACACCACTGCTGCCCGTGTACCCCTGTAACCAATTTAAAATTGCCTACAGCCATGTGTTATCATTTTAGGCCTTCGATGCCTGTCTGCGGTGACTCCTTCCACTAGGCCTCCACTGATCACACCACTGCTGCCCGTGTACCTCTGTAACCAATTTAAAATTGCCTACAGCCATGTGTTATTATTTTAGGCCTTCGATGCCTGTCTGCGGTGACTCCTTCCACTAGGCCTCCACTGACCACACCACTGCTTCCCGTGTACCCCTGTAACCAATTTAAAATTGCTTACAGCCATGTGTTATTATTTTAGGCCTTCGATGCCTGTCTGCGGTCACTCCTTCCACTAGGCCTCCACTGACCACACCACTGCTGCCCGTGTACCCCTGGAACCAATTTAAAATTGCCTACAGCCATGTGTTATTATTTTAGGCCTTCGATGCCTGTCTGCGGTCACTCCTTCCACTAGGCCTCCACTGACCACACCACTGCTGCCCGTGTACCCCTGTAACCAATTTAAAATTGCCTACAGCCATGTGTTATTATTTTAGGCCTTCGATGCCTGTCTGCGGTCACTCCTTCCACTAGGCCTCCACTGACCACACCACTGCTGCCCGTGTACCCCTGGAACCAATTTAAAATTGCCTACAGCCATGTGTTATTATTTTAGGCCTTCGATGCCTGTCTGCGGTCACTCCTTCCACTAGGCCTCCACTGACCACACCACTGCTGCCCGTGTACCCCTGGAACCAATTTAAAATTGCCTACAGCCATGTGTTATTATTTTAGGCCTTCAATGCCTGTCTGCGGTCACTCCTTCCACTAGGCCTCCACTGACCACACCACTGCTGCCCGTGTACCCCTGTAACCAATTTAAAATTGCCTACAGCCATGTGTTATTATTTTAGGCCTTCGATGCCTGTCTGCGGTCACTCCTTCCACTAGGCCTCCACTGACCACACCACTGCTGCCTGTGTACCCCTGGAACCAATTTAAAATTGCCTACAGCCATGTGTTATTATTTTAGGCCTTCGATGCCTGTCTGCGGTGACTCCTTCCACTAGGCCTCCACTGACCACACCACTGCTGCCCGTGTACCCCTGGAACCAATTTAAAATTGCCTACAGCCATGTGTTATTATTTTAGGCCTTCGATGCCTGTCTGCGGTGACTCCTTCCACTAGGCCTCCACTGACCACACCACTGCTGCCCGTGTACCCCTGGAACCAATTTAAAATTGCCTACAGCCATGTGTTATTATTTTAGGCCTTCGATGCCTGTCTGCGGTGACTCCTTCCACTAGGCCTCCACTGACCACACCACTGCTGCCCGTGTACCCCTGGAACCAATTTAAAATTGCCTACAGCCATGTGTTATTATTTTAGGCCTTCGATGCCTGTCTGCGGTCACTCCTTCCACTAGGCCTCCACTGACCACACCACTGCTGCCCGTGTACCCCTGGAACCAATTTAAAATTGCCTACAGCCATGTGTTATTATTTTAGGCCTTCGATGCCTGTCTGCGGTCACTCCTTCCACTAGGCCTCCACTGACCACACCACTGCTGCCCGTGTACCCCTGTAACCAATTTAAAATTGCCTACAGCCATGTGTTATTATTTTAGGCCTTCGATGCCTGTCTGCGGTCACTCCTTCCACTAGGCCTCCACTGACCACCCCACTGCTGCCCGTGTACCCCTGTAACCAATTTAAAATTGCCTACAGCCATGTGTTATTATTTTAGGCCTTCGATGCCTGTCTGCGGTGACTCCTTCCACTAGGCCTCCACTGACCACACCACTGCTGCCCGTGTACCCCTGGAACCAATTTAAAATTGCCTACAGCCATGTGTTATTATTTTAGGCCTTCGATGCCTGTCTGCGGTCACTCCTTCCACTAGGCCTCCACTGACCACACCACTGCTGCCCATGTACCCCTGGAACCAACATCAGAAAATATAAAAATAAGTATTTTGCTTATAAAAAATAAAATACTGGAGAGATATCAAATGCAGACATTTTAACATTAAAAACAAATACATATAACAAAAATCTGGTACAGTACTAAAAATGGCCACCAGCTATAATAACTTTCTCCTGCAAGTAGTTAACTGAAAGGTTTTTTCAATTTTAAACACAGATATGGCATCCACCGAGTGTTGTCCTGTCGCGTCTTCTTTATATTATTGCCAAGAAGATGCAAAACAATGAAAATAATAAAATCATTATTTTCCAAAAAAATAGAGTAAGTCAAAACCACATTGCAAATAAACATTCATTACAAATAAAGAAGCAGGGCGCGTCCGAGGGTGAGTATATACCTAATAAGAATATAATCACCCTCGGACGCGCCCTGCTTCTTTCCGACAGCCTTCCTTCCTAAGAATCAGCCCTTCCGTGGTGTAGAGAGAGGGTTTGTTACACTCCAAGGTGTTCCCCAGGTTGCATTCCTGAGCTTCGATCTTCCGGCTCTCGTTTAGTAGTTGTTGGAAACTACGCTGCATTAGGCCTACAAATTGGGTATGGGGTGTAGAGAGATGGTGTGTTCCACTGTAGAGAGATGGTGTGTTCCACTCCAAGGTGTTCCCCAGGTTTCCTCTCCATTGCTTCGATCTTCATGCTCTCGTTTAGTAGTTGTTGGAAACTACGCTGCATTAGGCCTACAAATTGGGTATGGGGTGTAGAGAGATGGTGTGTTACACTCCAAGGTGTTCCCCAGGTTTCCTCTCCATTGCTTCGATCTTCCGGCTCTCGTTTAGTAGTTGTTGGAAACTATGCTGCATTAGGCCTACAAATTGGGTATGGGGTGTAGAGAGATGGTGTGTTCTACTCCAAGGTGTTCTCCAGGTTGCCTTTCCTGAGCTTCGATCTTCCGGCTCTCGTTTAGTAGTTGTTGGAAACTACGCTGCATTAGGCCTACAAATTGGGTATGGGGTGTAGAGAGATGGTGTGTTCCACTGTAGAGAGATGGTGTGTTCCACTCCAAGGTGTTCCCCAGGTTTCCTCGCCAATGCTTCGATCATCATGCTCTCGTTTAGTAGTTGTTGGAAACTACGCTGCATTAGGCCTACAAATTGGGTATGGGGTGTAGAGAGATGGTGTGTTCCACTCCAAGGTGTTCTCCAGGTTGCCTTTCCTGAACTTCTATCTTCAGGCTCTCATTAAATTGTGGTTAAACGGAACAACTGCATTTGGCGTACTAGTTGGTTTGGGGCCTACTATCGGTGTCTGCCGCTCCTTGCTGTTCTCCTGGTTTCCTGTCCTGAAATTCCGTTTTCAGGCGCTCGTTAAGTAGTTGTTAATGTTAGACTGCATTTGGCCTACTAGTTGGGTTGGGGCCTACTATCGGTGTCTGCCACTCCTTGCTGTTCTCCTCCACTGAACAAAGCTGTGCCAATGTTTACTACTGTTGCCAATTTTGAACTGCATTTCGACTACTTACTGATTTGGGCCTACTCTCTGTGTCAGCCTCTCATTCCAGTTGTCCTCTACTGCAATGCCCCCTGATTAGTCCTGTGTTACCAATTTTGAACTGCATTTAGCCCACTTTATTCTTTGGGCCTATATCTGTGTTTCCTCCTCATCCTGCCCATTGCCCAGCCAGTGATAGATGAGTCTGCTGGTACATTGAGCCATAACGCAACATTTCCCGTGCACGCTACACTGCAAGATTGTGACCCTGCTGAAAGTCAGGTCCCCCTTCCCGCATACCATACCACCTTACACGGGGACAAACAGGAAGGTGCAGATGAAAGTGCAGGTTCCTTCATCAGGTGGGGGGAGGAATACTAGTTGGCGACGTCACTGGCACAGGGCCTCTCATGGTACGCAAAAGTGTTGCTGCCGGTGGGAGGCGCCCCCGCCGTGCAAACACACCGCTGTACTTTGAGGGGCCCTGTGCCAGTGCCAATGCCAACGAGTGGGCCCCCCTGCTTGCTCAGGTTCACAGCACTTGCAAAGTTGAAATACTTACCTCTCCCTGCTCCACTGCCGTGACGTGGTCCAGATTTCCTGGGCCCACTAATTACTTGAACCAGCCCTACCCACCACAACTTTAGCCAAATGACCCCCAATTTCAAATGCCTTCCAATTATTATAAGGTAAATTACGCTTGACAAGCTTCATTAAGAAGAATGGATGGTTTTGACATTAAAATGGGCACTCTAGGTGTTTTCCTGGCCCCCACTCACTGCCGACTATGCTGCCCCATTGACTTGCATTGGGTTTCGTGTTTCGGTCGATCCCGACTTTACGTCATAATCGGCCGATTTCACTCGACCCGACTTTTGAGATAGTCGGGTTTCGCGAAACCCGGCTCGACTCTAAAAAGGTCAAGGTCGCTCAACTCTAATGGTGAGTAATCATTCATTCAGGACTGCAAGTGAAATTTGACATCAAGTGCCAACACTAAAGCGTCACACTGTGATTACACAAACCATTGGGCAACAAGTCAGACACACGGCTGGGTACAGGTGTCCATTGACCTCACACCACCACACTCAAAGACTTTCATGGTGTACAACAAGACAGCAATGGAGTCAGGCAGAGGTATCTGTCCTATTTAGGAATTAGTCCACTTTTGACTTGGATGCAATGATATGCAGAGATTGCTCAGGAGACCACGTGGGCAACACCATAAAGAAGCATTCAAGAGACAATGTGACACTGATCCTGTGCCCGGGATTATGGAGTGAGATGGTATCACGTATGGCAAATGGACCCGTCTATTCTTCATTCCAGGAGCACTAAGAGCTCATTGTTACATTGACTTGATCATGGAACCAGTGGTACTGCCATTTTTGCCAGGGTGCTCAAATATCTTCAACTCAACAATACCAGGCCGCATGTAGCTCCTGCTAATGTGAGCAGTCTTTGTGGCCTAAGGGTATCGTCACACTATACCATTTCGATCGCTATGACGGTACGATTCGTGACGTTCCAGCGATATCGTTACGATATCGCTGTGTCTGACACGCAGCAGCGATCAGGGATCCTGCTGAGAATCGTATGTCCTAGCAGATCGTTGAGAACTTTCTTTCATCGCTGGATCTCCCGCTGTCATCGCTAGATCGGTGTGTGTGACACCGATCTAGCGATCTAGCGATGCGTTCGCTTGTAACCAGGGTAAACATCGGGTAACTAAGCGCAGGACCGCGCTTAGTAACCCGATGTTTACCCTGGTTACAAGCGTAAAACTAAAAAAAAACAAACAGCACATACTTACATTCTGGTGTCCGTCAGGTCCCTTTGCCATCTGCTTCCCGCACTGTGACTGCCGGCCGTAAAGTGAAAGCAGAGCACAGCGGCTGTGCTTTCACTTTCACTTTACGGCCGGCAGTCACAGTGCGGGAAGCAGACTGCAAGGGACCTGACGGACACCAGAATGTAAGTATGTGCTGTTTTTTTTTTTTTAGTTTTACGCTTGTAACCAGGGTAAACATCGGGTTACTAAGCGCGGCCCTGCGCTTAGTTACCCGATGTTTACCCTGGTTACCCAGGGACCTCGGCATCATTGGTCGCTGGAGAGCTGTCTGTGTGACAGCTCCCCAGCGACCACACTACGATTTACCTACGATCACGGCCAGGTCATATCGCTGGTCGTGATCGTAGGTAAATCGTATAGTGTAACGGTACCTTAAGGGTGCTACTTTGGCCTTCAGCGTCTCCAGACTTGTCTTCAATTGAACACATCGGGGACGTCATTGGTTGGTGATTACACAGGAACTGCCAGCAGAGGATCCTGATGATTTTCTCAAGTGCAGTCAGTGGCAGAACCTTCCTCAGATGACACTTAATAACCTCAGTGATGGCAGCCGAGGCTGGAAGTGCCGGGATTTCTGCACGTGGCTCATACTCCAGATTGAATAAATTGAGATATTTGGAAAAAATGTAGTCCCATATTTACATCAATTGCAGGTCTCCATCCTGTGGTTTCCATAATTCCACAACTTTAATTAATGGTGTTATAATGTCAATGTTTATCAGGGTGGCATTGTAATTTGATACCCCTTATTCTCCTTATTCTAATTTTAGCTGGACATTAAGTGAACGCCCCTTTCAAAAATAAAAGTAAATTGACTCAGGTGAATTCAGTTTAATTTTTTATTGAAATATCTTACAAATTTGCATATTTAAAAAGTGGAAATAAATATATAAATCACATCAATATAATTCTGTATTAGTATAAAAATATATTTTATTATATTCCATATCAAGTAAAAATTAAATTTTTGGGAGCATGAGAACATAAATTATACCCATATAGATGCCAGCTGTGTGTGGTAAACTACTACAAAGGGTATTCCCAATTTGTACAATTATAGCTTAAATTAAATGTACAAGATAGGATTACCTGTTTAATAGTGACCAACAGTGAAAATTAATATAAAAAAGACTTTAAAGTGCATAAAAAACATGAAGACTTCTATACTAACGTACGAGCAATTGAAGTTTTTCCTCCAAAGCCTGAGGTGCAACATGGTGCTCGAATAATGCCAACATGTACTGATCAAATAACAGTAGTGTTGAGCATTCCGATACCGCAAGTATCGGGTATCGGCCGATATTTGCGGTATCGGAATTCCGATACCGAATTCCGATACTTCCCGCGTATCGGATACCGGAATCGGAAGTTCCCAGAATTCAAATTGAACGCAGCAGCCAATGAGGAATGAATGAAAGTGTGGGCACATCCTGTTTAGCATGGTGGGCATGTAAGTACTGGCAAGGCTGTGATTGCCTGCTGAAATGATGTCACTCTGCGCTATAAAAAACGCTGCCGCCATTTTGCGCTCACTCTGCTGTGATTTCAGTTAGGGACAGGACGCTGTGTTCTAACTGAGGGCCAGTTGAGATAGCTAATTGCTTTATTTTCCTTTCCCAAGGCTAATTTAGCAAAACGCTGTGTGTTCTTCACTGTTCACATTGCTCTTGCCTTGCAGCGCTGTTTTAACAGCGTTCTGCAAGGTCTCTGTGTGTGTGTGTGTGTGCAGCTCACTCTGTAGTCTGTGTGCAGCCATATAACCGGTTGTATTCAGCTCAGGGGGGGTTCACACTGCCTCACACAGTTGTCCTTTTTTGCTCATAGTGCAGCCTGCTGCACATTTTTTCTCAAATTTCCTATTAGTGTCTTTCCACCCGTCTCCAGCTAAATTGTGGAAAAACACTACATAGGATAACCTAGAGGGGGGTTTTTGGGCCTTGCAGCGCCGTTTACGGCTGTCTGCACGGTCTCTGTGTGAGCGCAGCTCGCCCTGTAGTCTGTGTGCAGCCATAGCCGGTTGGATTCAGCTCAGGGTTCATTACTGCCTCATACCTTGAAAAAAATTTCCCTTCTTTTCAAATAGTGCAGCCTGTTTAAAATTTTTTTTAAAAATTTCCTATTAGTGTTTTTCCACCCGTCTACAGCTAAATTGTGGAAAAACACTACATAGGATAACCTAGAGGGTTTTTTTTGGGCCTTGCAGCGCTG
Source organism: Ranitomeya imitator (assembly GCF_032444005.1). NCBI lineage: Eukaryota > Metazoa > Chordata > Amphibia > Anura > Dendrobatidae > Ranitomeya > Ranitomeya imitator. The sequence continues at coordinate 34,477,281 of NC_091283.1, forward strand.
TTTACGGCTGTCTGCACGGTCCCTGTGTGAGCGCAGCTCGCCCTGTAGTCTGTGTGCAGCCATAGCCGGTTGGATTCAGCTCAGGGTGCGTTACTGCCTCATACCTTGAAAAAAAATTTCCTTTTTTTCAAATAGTGCAGCCTGTTTAAAATTAAAAAAAAAATTCCTATTAGTGTTTTTCCACCCGTATCCAGCTAAATTGTGGAAAAACACTACATAGGATAACCTAGAGGGGTGTTTTTGGGCCTTGCAGCGCCGTTTACGGCTGTCTGCACGGTCCCCGTGTGAGTTAAACTTGCTCTGTAGTCCGATCTGCAGAAAAAAAAAAAGGAAAGTTCACCAAACACAACTTAACACTTGTGTAGGCCACATTTGAAAAATAATAAAGTTTAGTCCACACTTTACAACATTAGTGTTTCTTACACCTGTTAGGAGGAGCATTACAGGAATAAGCACACTAAGGCCTTAGTACTTTTCTGCTTATCTTTATCTGTCAACCAAGATGAAGAGGGCAGGGAGTAAGGCACGTGGGCGTGGGCGCGGAGCAGGGAGAGGAGCAGGGAGAGGACGTGGTGATTCTGTGCCTGCTGCGGGCACCGGTGACTCGTCATCACTCAGTTTCAGCAGGGAACAGTCCTTCATGCGCAGCTTTGTCGGAGAGCGCCGTGCACCGCTGCTGCGTGAAGACCAAATTGAAGCCGTTGTCGGGTGGATGGCAGCTAACGCCTCGGCATCGACTTCAGTTAGTGCCACATCCTCTCAGGCACAGAACACTGGAGAGCAGCCATCTGTCTCTTCACCACCTGCCAAATTGGCCAGGCAGTCAGAGAGCCCAGGACAGGAGCCGTCTCTACTTCTGTTCTCTGAATCTCTTGGCTTGGAAACAGGGGGCCAGCCAAGCAGCATTGGAGAAAGGGAAGAAGAGGCAGTGTGCAGTGATGCCCAACAGCTTTGTCTCTCTGACTCTGAAGAGGCGGGTGGGCCAGTGCCTCCGGTGACCACAGCGCAGTACGCATCTGATGATGAAACTCAGGTGCCGCTTTCTGGTGCGTACTGTGCTGCCGAGACTACCCAGGAGGAGCAGTTGGTGGCAGAGGGTAGTGGAGATGATGAGGTCGTTGACCCATCGTGGCGTGAGGAACAGGAAGGTGGTGGGAGCAGCTCTGAGGAAGAGCTTCCCCTTACGGGCCAAAGAGGGAGAGGGAGGGGGAAGACTGCGGAGCCTGTAGCCTCCACTTTGGCACCCGTTAGGAGCCTGTCTCTTTCCAAAGCCAAAAAGGGCGCTCCCAAGACTTGCAGTGCTTGGTCCTTTTTTGACACAGTTGCAGATGACATTTGTTTTGTCAAATGCAAGCTGTGTCATCAGAAAGTAAAAAGAGGGAAAAATGTCAGCAACCTAAATACCACAAATATGTGGAAACATGTGCGGACCAGGCACGCGGTGGAGTTACAGAAACACACTGAAGATGTAGGCCAACCAACAGCGGCAGCTACCACCTCTTCAGCTCGTGTTGCCTCTTCCTCCAGCTCACGCACAGCTGGTTTGGCTTCCTCCCAGGATCGCCATGGAAGAACCTCTGGCACTGTTGTCCAGAGACCTTGTGTAATTCCACCCACAGCACCACCTTCCCAGTCATCCTCACACTCCCAGTCTACTCTACAGCCATCGGTAGTACAGGCATGGGAGAAAAGGCGGGCATTCTCGGCCAACCACCCCCGAGCACAGGCTCTGAATGCAGGCATTGCCAAACTGTTGTCCCTGGAAATGCTCTCATTCAGGCTGGTGGAGACTGACAGCTTCCGTGACTTGATGGCATTGGCAGTCCCACAGTACAAGGTGCCCAGCCGCTTTTACTTCAGCAGGCAAGCTGTCCCTGCCCTGCACAGGCATGTTGAGGGAAACATAAAACATGCGCTACTGAACGCCGTCAGTAGCAAGGTCCACCTCACCACCGATGTGTGGACCAGTCAGCATGGACAGGGGCGATACGTTTCCCTCACTGCCCATTGGGTTAATGTTGTTGAGCCAGGTACAGATCGTGCGAGTGGCGCAGGACGTGTCCTGCCCACTCCAAGGATTGCAGGAATCCAGTCTGTACGCATTGACTCCTCCTCTTACACAAGTTCCTCAGAATCATCTCTGCAGGATCCGTCACAGTCCACCTCCACATGGACCCGTGAACGTTTACCTATGACCGACATGAGCACAGCCATGGCCAAACGTCAGCAGGCCGTCTTGAAACTAGTTTCATTGGGGAATCGAAGCCACACAGCGCAGGAGCTCTGGAATGCCATCAAGCAGGAGAGCGATGTGTGGTTACTGCCAGCGAATCTCCAGCCAGGCATGGTAGTGTGTGACAATGGCCGAAATCTGGTGGCAGCTTTGGCCCTTGGCAACCTCACTCACGTCCCATGTCTGGCACATGTGCTCAATTTGGTTGTGCAGAGTTTTCTGAGGGACTATCCGGATCTTGATGCCCTGCTGCACAAGGTCCGCCTAGAGTGTGCTCACTTGCGGCGTTCCAACTTGGCAAGATCCCGCATTGCTGCTCTGCAGCGCCGATTCCGCCTTCCGGAACACCGCATCATATGTGACCTACCTACCCGGTGGAATTCCACGTTACATATGTTGGAGCGGTTGTGTGAGCAGCAGCAAGCAGTTATGGAGTACCAGCTGCATCAGGCGCAAAGAAGTCGCAGTCAGCGCCGATCAGACTTCACAACCACAGAGTGGGCCACTATGAAGGACGTCTGCCAGGTTTTGCGTCCTTATGATTATTCCACGCGGATGGCAAGTGCAGATGATGCACTAGTCAGCATGACTGTCCCCCTTATCTGCCTGCTTCAGCAAACTTTGCAAGGGTTAAGGGATGATGTTGTGGAAGAGGTGGAGGATGAGGAGTCACCTTTTCCATCAGCTTCTGGAGAGTCAGCGCCACGTGGTTCCTCACAAAGGGGTACGCAGGGGCCACTTTGTGAGGAGGATGAGGAGGAGTCAATGGAGGAGGAAGAGCTCCGTCCAGAGGAGGGAGCGACACAATTGTCCAGTGGTCAGTGTGTACAGCGAGGGTGAGGTGATGACGAGCGGGCAGAGATCATGTCTCAAGCAGGGGACAGCGTTTCTGGGCCAGTTGGCACTCTGCAGCACATGGTGGATTTCATGCTGCAGTGCCTGAGAAACGACCGCCGCATCGACCACATTCTCAATATGCCTGATTATTGGGTGTTCACCCTCCTCAATCCTCGCTACCGGGACAACGTCCAAAACCTCATCCCAGCGTTGACCCGGGAGCGTAAATTGCGGGAGTACCACGACACACTGGTGAATTCCATCATCTTCTCCAGTCCAACTGAGAGGAGTGCTGCTAGTGCTTTACAAAGCAGCTCAGTGCGTCGAGGCAGTGGGGGAGGCTCTGCCCAAAGAGGGAGCAGAAGCAGTGCCTCTGCCCAAGGCAAGCCCAGTATGGCACAACTCTGGCACACTTTTGTGTGCCCGCCCCAAATGTCTACACCATCACCGGCGGCTCCAGTCAGCAGGAGGCAACGGTTCCGTCAGATGGTGACAGACTACATGGCTTGCCCTCTTACTGTACTCCCAGACGGCTCTTCCCCGTTCAAGTTTTGGGTCTCTAAGCTGGATACATGGCCAGAGCTAAGCCAGTATGCATTGGAGGTGCTGGCTTGCCCTGCGGCTAGTGTCTTATTGGAACGTGTCTTTAGTGCCGCAGGTGTACTAACAGATCGTCGCATGCGACTATCCTCCGATAACTTTGACCGGCTTACTTTCCTGAAAATGAACCAGGCCTGGATCTCGCAGGAATTTGCCACTCCTCTGCCTGATTAAGTAATTGGGTGTCATCCAGGTCTCCTGATGTGTTTATCTTTCTACCACCTGAACTGCTATTCCTGGGCTCCAACACCGCCAGTTGCGGCTCAGAAGTGCAGGCTGCACAGTAAAAACATACGACCCAGTGTTATTGGGTTTCAGTAACGTCTGCTGATCCCCAGCTGTGTAGCCGGCAATGTGTCCTGCGACCGCCACGCTGGCACAACAACCTAAATGTAAGGGAACCTGTCCCCCCCCCCCGTCGTTTGTTACTGAAAGAGCCATCTTGTGCAGCAGTAATGCTGCACAAGGAAAAGGTAGCTCTTTTTTTTTAGCTCCTTGCACACGCAGAACTTAACACTTATAAAATGTGTTCACTGATACCGTTATACTGTCCTGGAGCTGGGACTTTCTTTCGCAATGTGACGCAGCACAGCCGTCATTCCTACCCCCTTGGTGCCATGCGCTGCCTCCTCAGCGTTGTTTTAAGCTGTCACGGAGCCTGCGCTGTTCTGTTATCCCTTGGGCATGCCCTATTTGCGCTGCCTGTCTTCTGACATAATTTGGTGTCAGGCTGGCTGCGCCTGTGCGGCCGCGCTGCCCGAGATCCCGCCTCGCAGTGTCTTCTGATTGAATCACACTGCGGGCCTTGGATCCATGGGCATGCACAGTGCATATCTTCCCCTCGGGCTCTCGCTCATCTCCCTCCGCCTTCTTTAGACTGTGCGCCGTCAGCTGATCCCTAATAGCATGCCACGGCCGTGACGCCGCACAGTCTGAAGAAGAGGGAAGGAGGGGAGTGAGAGTCGAGGATATGCACTGTGCATGCCCATGGATCCAAGGCCCGCAGTGGGATTACGTTAGACGACACTGCGAGGTGGGATCTGGAGCAGCGTGGATGCACAGGCACTGACAGCCTGACACCAAATTATGTCAGAAGACAGGCAGCGCTAATTGGGCATGGCCAAGGGATAACAGAACAGCGCAGGCTCCGTGACAGCTTAAAACAACGCTGAGGAGGCAGCGCACGGCACCAAGGGGATAGGAATGACAGCTGTGCTGTGTCCCATTACGAAGGAAATTCGCACCTCCGGGACGGTTTTACGGTATAAGGGGACACATTTTTAGTGTTTACTTCTGTGTTTGCAAGGAGCATAATTAAAAGAGCAACCTTTTCCTTTTGCATCCTTAGTGCTGCACAAGATGGCTCTTTCAGCTACAAACGTCTTGGGGGGGGGGGTTAAAGGTTCCCTTTCAACTTGCTCCAATCAGGCTTCGGCCTACACTCTGTTCCTCTGCTCCTCCTGCTGTCCCTGGGCTCTAACACCGCCAGTTGGTGCCTGGAAGTGCTGTCTGCACAGTCAACAGTCGCTCCTCTGTTATTGGGGTTCAGTAACGTCAGCTGATCCCCAGCTGTGTGTGCGGCAATACCTCCAATCTGCTCCTCCTGCTGTCCCTGGGCTCTAACACCGCCAGTTGGTGCCTGGAAGTGCTGTCTGCACAGTCAACAGTCGCTCCTCTGTTATTGGGGTTCAGTAACGTCAGCTGATCCCCAGCTGTGTGTGCGGCAATACCTCCAATCTGCTCCTCCTGCTGTCCCTGGGCTCTAACACCGCCAGTTGGTGCCTGGAAGTGCTGTCTGCACAGTCAACAGTCGCTCCTCTGTTATTGGGGTTCAGTAACGTCAGCTGATCCCCAGCTGTGTATCCGGCAACGTGTCATGCGACCGCCACGCTGGCACAACTAAAATGTAAGGGGACCTGTCCCCCCCCCCCTAGGCGTTTGTTACTGAAAGAGCCACCTTGTGCAGCACTAATACTGCACAAGGAAAAGGTCGCTCTTGAAATTATGCTCCTTGCAAACGCTGAACTACACACTCATGTAATGTGTCCCCTCACACCGTCAAACTGTCCCTGAGGTGGGACTTTCCTTTGTAATGTGACTCAGCACAGCCGTCATTGCTACCCCCTTGGCACCGTGCGCTGCCTCCTTAGCGTTGTTTGATTCCGTCCTGGACCCTGCGCTGTTATGTTATCCCTTGGCCATGCACAGTTTGCGCTGCCCGTCCTCTGACATCATTTGTTGTCGTCCTGGCTGCGCCTGTGCGTCCACGCTGCCCGAAATCCCACCTCGCAGTGTCGTCTGATGTGATCCCACAGTGGGCCTGGTATCCATGGCCATGCGCAGTGCATATACTAGCCTCTCACTCCCCTTCTTCACGGTTCTTCAGACTAGGCGGCATCAGCTGATCCCTAATAGCATGCCACGGCCGTGACGCCGCACAGTCTGAAGAAGCAGGAAGGAGGTGAGTGAGAGGCGATGATATGCACTGCGCATGCCCATGGATCCCTGGCCCGCAGTGGGATTACATTAGATGACACTGCGAGGTTGGATCTTGGGCAGCTTGGACGCACAGGCACTGCCAGCCTGACACCTAAATGATGTAAGAAGACGGGCACCGCTAACTGTGCATGGCCAAGGGATAACATTACAGCGCGGGCTCCGTGACAGAACCAAACAACGTTGAGGAGGTGGCGCACGGCACCAAGGGGGTTGGAATAACGGCTGTGCTGTGTCACATTACAAAGGAAAGTCCCACTTCCGGGACGGTTTGACGGTGTGAGGGGACACATTATATGAGTGTGTACTTCAGCGTTTGCAAGGAGCATAATTTTCGGAGCCACCATTTTCCATGTGCAGTATTACTGCTGTACAAGATGGCTCTTTCAGCAACAAATGCCTGGGGGGGGGGGTTAAAGGTTCCCTTTCAACTTGCTCCACTGCAGGCTTCGGCCTACACTCTGCTCCTCTTTGATTCCCTGGGTTTCAACACTGTCAGTTGCCACCTGGAAGTGTTGTCTACACAGAAAAAAAACTAGCTGATGTGTCAGTGGGGTTCAGCACCGCCAGCTGTTCCCCTGCTGTGTAGTCGGCAACGTGTCCAGCACAAGCCACGCTGACACAACAGAACAAAAGCTGCCACCAGTGCAGGCTTCGGCCTACACTCTGCTCCTCTCCTCCTCCTGCTGCCCCTGGGCTCAAACACCGCTAGTTTTTGCCCGGAAGTGCTAGCTGCACAGAGAAAAACACCAGCCAATGTGTTAGTGGGGTTCAGCACCGCCAGCTGTTCCCCTGCTGTGTAGCCGGCATCGTGTCCAGCACAAGCCATGCTGGCACAACAGACCAAAAGCTGCCACCAGTGCAGGCTTCGGCCTACACTCTGCTCCTCTCCTCCTCCTGCTGACCCTGGGCTATAACACCGCCAGTTGTAGCCTGGAAGTGCTAGCTGCACAGAGAAAAACACCCGCCAATGTGTTAGTGGGGTTCAGCACCGCCAGCTGTTCCCCTGCTGTGTAGCCGGCATCGTGTCCAGCACAAGCCACGCTGGCACAACTGACCAAAAGCTGACACCAGTGCAGGCTTCGGCCTACACTCTGCTCCTCTCCTCCTCCTGCTGCCCCTGGGCTCAAACACCGCTAGTTTTTGCCCGGAAGTGCTAGCTGCACAGAGAAAAACACCAGCCAATGTGTTAGTGGGGTTCAGCACCGCCAGCTGTTCCCCTGCTGTGTAGCCGGCAACGTGACCTGCAAACGCCACACAGGCACATGAACTGAAATTGAAGGGAGCCTGCCCCCCACCCCCAGGTGTTTCTATGTATAACAGCCACCTTGTACAGCAGTAATGCTGCATTTGTACAAGGTGGCTGACTTTTTCTACTTGCCCACGTGGAACTCAACACGTACAAAATGTGTCTCATTGAGACCATTCCACTGTCCCTGAGGTGTGACTTTCCTTTCTAATGATACGCAGCACCCCCCTTGGTAGCGCTTCCCGTCTTCTGACATCATTGGTTGGCTTGTTGCGCCTGTGCGTCCGCCCTGCCTGAAACAATGCTCCTCGTTGTCTTACTTATTTTGACTGCGAGGGTGTGATTGATGGGCACGAGCAGTGCATATCTTCGCCTGTCTTAACTCATCTCCTTCCGCCTTCTTCAGACTGTCCGGCCTCATGGCCGCGGCAAGCGAGAAGGGATCAGCTAAGGCCGCCCAGTTTGATGCAGGTGTAAGGACATGAGTGACAGGCGAAAAAATTTACTGCGCAAGGTCACGAATCCCAGCCCCGTAGTGTGACTTAAAGAAAAGACACTGCGGGTCTGGGTTTCATGGCCATCGCTAACCGCACCGGCCAACATGAAATGAGGTCAGAAGACAGGCAGCGCTCACAGCGCATGGCCAAGGGATAACAAGAGTGCAGACTCCTGTACAGCAAATAACAACGCTCAGGAAGCTGCGCCCATGCACCAAGGTGTTATTTTGGACACCTGTGCTGCGTCTCCTTAAAAAGACAAGTCACGCCTCCACTACTGTTTGACAGTATAATGGGCTAAATAGTGTACGTGTTTTATTCAGCGTGTGCAAGGAGCAAAATAAATAGAGCAACCTTTTACTTGTGCAGCATTAATGCTGCACAAGGTGTGGCTCTTGTACCTTGCAACACCTGAGGGGGGGTTAAAGGTTACCTTTGAAATTGGTTCAACTAGGCTTCGGCCTACACTCTGCTCCTCTCCTCCTCCTGCTGACCCTGGGCTCTAACACCGCTAGTTTTTGCCCGGAAATGCGCGCTGCACAGAGAAAAACACCCGCCAATGTGTTAGTGGGGTTCAGCACCGCTAGCTGTATCCCTGCTGTGTATCCGGCATCGTGTCCAGCACAAGCCACGCTGGCACAACCGACCAAAAGCTGCCACCAGTGCAGGCTTCGGCCTACACTCTGCTCCTCTCCTCCTCCTGCTGTCCCTGGGCTCAAACACCGCTAGTTTTTGCCCGGAAATGCGCGCTGCACAGAGAAAAACACCCGCCAATGTGTTAGTGGGGTTCAGCACCGCCAGCTGTTCCCCTGCTGTGTAGCCGGCATCGTGTCCAGCACAAGCCACGCTGGCACAACCGACCAAAAGCTGCCACCAGTGCAGGCATCGGCCTACACTTTGCTCCTCTCCTCCTCCTGCTGACCCTGGGCTCAAACACCGCTAGTTTTTGCCCGCAAGTGCTAGCTGCACAGAGAAAAACACCAGAAAAAGTGTTAGTGGGGTTCAGCACCGCCAGCTGTTCCCCTGCTGTGTAGCTGGCAACGTGTCCTGCAAACGCCACGCAGGCACATGAACTGAAATTGAAGGGAGCCTGCCCCCCACCCCCAGGTGTTTCTATGTATAACAGCCACCTTGTACAGCAGTACTGCTGCATTTGTACAAGGTGGCTGACTTTTTCTCCTTGCCCACGTGGAACTCAACACGTACAAAATGTGTCTCATTAGAGACCATTACAATGTCTCTGAGGTGTGACTTTCCTTTTTAATGATACGCAGCACCACCCTTGGTAGCGCTTCCCGTCTTTTGACATCATTGGTTAGCTGGCTGCGCCTGTGCGTCTGCCCTGCTCGAAACAACGCCCCTCGGTGTCTTCTTTTGTTGGACAGCGAGAGTGTGATTGTTGGGCATGTGCAGTGCATATGTTTGCCTGTGTTCACTCATCTCCTTCTGCCTTCTTCAGACTGGGTGGCCTCATGGCCGCGGCATGCGATAAGGGATCAGATGAGGCTACCCAGTCTGAAGCAGGTGTAAGGACATGTGTGAGCGGCGAACATATTTACTGCAAAAGGCCACGAATCCCAGCACCGCAGTGTGACTTTATGAAAAGTCACTGTGGGTCTGGGATTTATGGCCATCGTTAACCGGACCGGCCAACATGAAATGAGGTCATAAGACGGCCTGCACTAACAGGGTATTGCCAAGGGATAACACAAGAGCGCAGTCTCCTGTACTGCAAATAACAAGGGTAAGGAATCTGCGCCCAGCACCTAGGTGTAAATTTTGACACCTGTGCTGCGTCTTCTTCAAAAGAAAAGTCACGCCTCCACTACTGTTTGACAGTATAATGGGCTAAATAGTGTACGTGTTTTATTCAGCGTGTGCAAGGAGCAAAATTAAGAGAGCAACCTTTGACTTGTGCAGCATTAATGCTGTTCAAGGTGTGGCTCTTGTACCTTGCAACACCTGAGGGGGGGTTAAAGGTTACCTTTGAAATTGGTTCAACTAGGCTTCGGCCTACACTCTGCTCCTCTCCTCCTCCTGCTGACCCTGGGCTCTAACACCGCTAGTTTTTGCCCTGAAGTGCTAGCTGCACAGAGAAAAACACCAGCCAATGTGTTAGTGGGGTTCAGCACCGCCAGCTGTTCCCCTGCTGTGTAGCCGGCATCGTGTCCAGCACAAGCCACGCTGGCACAACCGACCAAAAGCTGCCACCAGTGCAGGCTTCGGCCTACACTCTGCTCCTCTCCTCCTGCTGCTGCCCCTGGGCTCAAATACCGCTAGTTTTGGCCCGGAAGTGCTAGCTGCACAGAGAAAAACACCAGCCAATGTGTTAGTGGGGTTCAGCAACGCCAGCTGTTCCCCTGCTGTGTAGCCGGCAACGTGACCTGCAAACGCCACGCAGGCACATGAACTGAAATTGAAGGAAGCCTGCCCCCCACCCCCAGGTGTTTCTATGTATAACAGCCACCTTGTACAGCAGTACTGCTGCATTTGTACAAGGTGGCTGACTTTTTCTACTTGCCCACGTGGAACTCAACACATACCAAATGTGTCTCATTGAGACCATTCCACTGTCCCTGAGGTGTGACTTTCCTTTCTAATGATACGCAGCACCACCCTTGGTTGCGCTTCCCGTCTTTTGACATCATTGGTTAGCTGGCTGCGCCTGTGCGTCCGCCCTGCTCCAAACAACGCCCTTCGGTTTCTTATTTATTTTGTCAGCGAGGGTGTGGTTTATGGGCACGAGCAGTGCATATGTTCGCCTGTCGTCACTCATCTCCTTCCGCCTTCTTCAGACTGTGCAGCCTCATGGCCGCGGCATGCGAGAAGGGATCAGCAGAGGCCGCCCAGTCTGAAGCAGGTGTAAGGACGTGTGTGAGCGGCCAAAATATTTACTGCTCAAGGCCACGAATCCCAGCACCGCAGTGTGACTTTAGGAAAAGGCACTGTGGGTCTGGGATTTATGGCCATCGTTAACCGCACCGGCCAACATGAAATGAGGTCATAAGACGGGCAGCGCTAACAGGGCATTGCCAAGGGATAACACAAGAGCGCAGACTCCTGTACAGCAAATAACAACGCTCAGGAAGCTGCGCCAAGCACCAAGGCGTTATTTGGGACACCTGTGCTGCGTCTCCTTAAAAAGCCAAGTCACGCATCCACTACAGTTTGACTGTAGAATGGGCTAAATTGTGTACGTCTTTCATTCAGCGTGTGCAAGTAGACAAATTAATAGAGCAACCTTTCACTTGTGCAGCATTAATACTGCACATGGTGTGTCTCTTGTACTTTGTAACACCTGAGGGGGGTTAAAGGTTTCCTTTGAAATTGGTTCAACTAGGCTTCGGCCTACACTCTGCTCCTCTCCTCCTCCTCCTGCTTCACCACGGGCTCTAACATCGCTAGTTTTTGCCCGCAAGTGCTAGCTGCACAGAGAAAAACACCAGAAAAAGTGTTAGTGGGGTTCAGCACCGCCAGCTGTTCCCCTGCTGTGTAGCCGGCAACGTGTCCTGCAAACGCCACGCAGGCACATGAACTGAAATTGAAGGGAGCCTGCCCCCCACCCCCAGGTGTTTCTATGTACAACAGCCACCTTGTACAGCAGTAATGCTGCATTTGTACAAGGTGGCTGACTTTTTCTCCTTGCCCACGTGGAACTCAACACGTACAAAATGTGTCTCATTAGTGACCATTACAATGTCCCTGAGGTGTGACTTTCCTTTTTAATGATACGCAGCACCACCCTTGGTAGCGATTCCCGTCTTTTGACATCATTGGTTAGCTGGCTGCGCCTGTGCGTCTGCCCTGCTCAAAACAACGCCCCTCGGTGTCTTATTTTGTTGGAAAGCGAGGGTGTGATTGATGGGCATGTGCAGTGCATATGTTTGCCTGTGTTCACTCATCTCCTTCTGCCTTCTTCAGACTGGGTGGCCTCATGGCCGCGGCATGCGATAAGGGATCAGATGAGGCCGCCCAGTCTGAAGCAGGTGTAAGGACATGTGTGAGCGGCGAACATATTTACTGCACAAGGCCACGAATCCCAGCACCGCAGTGTGACTTTATGAAAAGGCACTGTGGGTCTAGGATTTATGGCCATCGTTAACCGGACCGGCCAACATGAAATGAGGTCATAAGACGGCCTGCACTAACAGGGTATTGCCAAGGGATAACACAAGAGCGCAGTCTCCTATACTGCAAATAACAAGGGTAAGGAATCTGCGCCCAGCACCTAGGTGTAAATTTTGACACCTGTGCTGCGTCTTCTTCAAAAGAAAAGTCACGCCTCCACTACTGTTTGACAGTATAATGGGCTAAATAGTGTACGTGTTTTATTCAGCGTGTGCAAGGAGCAAAATTAAGAGAGCAACCTTTGACTTGTGCAGCATTAATGCTGTTCAAGGTCTGGCTCTTGTACCTTGCAACACCTGAGGGGGTGTTAAAGGTTACCTTTGAAATTGGTTCAACTAGGCTTCGGCCTACACTCTGCTCCTCTCCTCCTCCTGCTGACCCTGGGCTCTAACACCGCTAGTTTTTGCCCTGAAGTGCTAGCTGCACAGAGAAAAACACCAGCCAATGTGTTAGTGGGGTTCAGCACCGCCAGCTGTTCCCCTGCTGTGTAGCCGGCATCGTGTCCAGCACAAGCCACGCTGGCACAACCGACCAAAAGCTGCCACCAGTGCAGGCTTCGGCCTACACTCTGCTCCTCTCCTCCTGCTGCTGCCCCTGGGCTCAAATACCGCTAGTTTTGGCCCGGAAGTGCTAGCTGCACAGAGAAAAACACCAGCCAATGTGTTAGTGGGGTTCAGCAACGCCAGCTGTTCCCCTGCTGTGTAGCCGGCAACGTGACCTGCAAACGCCACGCAGGCACATGAACTGAAATTGAAGGAAGCCTGCCCCCCACCCCCAGGTGTTTCTATGTATAACAGCCACCTTGTACAGCAGTACTGCTGCATTTGTACAAGGTGGCTGACTTTTTCTACTTGCCCACGTGGAACTCAACACGTACAAAATGTGTCTCATTGAGACCATTACAATGTCCCTGAGGTGTGACTTTCCTTTCTAATGATACGCAGCACCACCCTTGGTTGCGCTTCCCGTCTTTTGACATCATTGGTTAGCTGGCTGCGCCTGTGCGTCCGCCCTGCTCCAAACAACGCCCCTCGGTTTCTTATTTATTTTGTCAGTGAGGGTGTGGTTTATGGGCACGAGCAGTGCATATGTTCGCCTGTCGTCACTCATCTCCTTCCGCCTTCTTCAGACTGTGCAGCCTCATGGCCGCGGCATGCGAGAAGGGATCAGCAGAGGCCGCCCAGTCTGAAGCAGGTGTAAGGACGTGTGTGAGCGGCCAAAATATTTACTGCTCAAGGCCACGAATCCCAGCACCGCAGTGTGACTTTATGAAAAGGCACTGTGGGTCTGGGATTTATGGCCATCGTTAACCGCACCGGCCAACATGAAATGAGGTCATAAGACGGGCAGCGCTAACAGGGCATTGCCAAGGGATAACACAAGAGCGCAGACTCCTGTACAGCAAATAACAACGCTCAGGAAGCTGCGCCAAGCACCAAGGCGTTATTTGGGACACCTGTGCTGCGTCTCCTTAAAAAGCCAAGTCACGCATCCACTACAGTTTGACTGTAGAATGGGCTAAATTGTGTACGTCTTTCATTCAGCGTGTGCAAGTAGACAAATTAATAGAGCAACCTTTCACTTGTGCAGCATTAATACTGCACAAGGTGTGTCTCTTGTACTTTGTAACACCTGAGGGGGGGTTAAAGGTTTCCTTTGAAATTGGTTCAACTAGGCTTCGGCCTACACTCTGCTCCTCTCCTCCTCCTCCTGCTTCACCACGGGCTCTAACATCGCTAGTTTTTGCCCGCAAGTGCTAGCTGCACAGAGAAAAACACCCGCCATTGTGTTAGTGGGGTTCAGCAACGCCAGCTGTTCCCCCACTGTGTAGCCGGCAAAGTGTCCTGCAAACGCAACGCAGACACAAAGCTGCCTCCAGTGCAGGCTTCGGCCTACACTCTGCTCCCCCTGCTTACCCTTTGCTCCAGCACCGCTAGTTGGGGCTCTAGGAAGACAATCTTTAATAGGCAACGCATCTGGGTTCCAGCACCGCCAGCTGGTACTTGGCAGTGTTTTTGTCACGGGTACTCCCTCGTGCCCAGCCTGGTTCCAGCACCGTCAGCTGTTTCCGGGTACTGTCAAACTCACTGAGACACCTATGCGTTGCCCCGTCGTGTTGCGGTCGAGTTAGCCAACTCCAGGGTGCCTCCAGTTTAGGAGCTTCCTATGTGGGCTGCATGAATTGGTAGTCAAGGCTGGTTCTGTAGTGCCAGTAGGCCCAGCTCCCCCTGTAGGACTGTTGGGGTTCGGTAACTGCGGCTGCCTCACGGCCTAGCTGTTCTCTCCTCTCCTGTGGGCCTTCGGGTCCACCACCTGGTTCCAGCACCGTCAGCTGGTTCCGGGCCGAGCCTTTGGCTTAGGTGCCTCCTCCTGGGTATCCGAGTTCCGCCAACGCCAGGCGGTCCTCGGTAGTGCTTTTAAGCGCGGGCACCTACAGCTTAGTAACCGGGTTCCAGCACCGTCAGCTGGTCCTCGGTCGTGCCATTGGCTCTTGCACACTGGGGCAACGCATCCGGGTTCCAGCACCGCCAGCTGGTTCTCGGCAATGTTTTTGTCACAGGTACTCCCTCGTGCCAAACCTGGTTTCAGCACCGTCAGCTGTTTCCGGGTTGTGTCAAACTCGCTGAGACGCCTATGCTTGCCCCGTCGTGTTGCGGTCGGGTTAGACAACTCCAGGGTGCCTCCAGTTTAGGAGCTTCCTATGTGGGCTGCATGAATTGGTAGTCAAGGCTGGTTCTGTAGTGCCAGTAGGCCCAGCTCCCCCTGTAGGACTGTTGGGGTTCGGTAACTGCGGCTGACTCGCGGCCTAGCTGTTCTCTCCTCTCCTGTGGGCCTTCGGGTCCACCACCTGGTTCCAGCACCGTCAGCTGGTTCCGGGCCGAGCCTTTGGCTTAGGTGCCTCCTCCTGGGTATCTGAGTTCCGCCAACGCCAGGCGGTCCTCGGTAGTGCTTTTAAGCGCGGGCACCTACAGCTTAGTAACCGGGTTCCAGCACCGTCAGCTGGTCCTCGATCGTGCCATTGGCTCTTGCACACTGGGGCAACGCATCCGGGTTCCAGCACCGCCAGCTGGTTCTCGGCAGTGTTTTTGTCACAGGTACTCCCTCGTGCCAAACCTGGTTTCAGCACCGTCAGCTGTTTCCGGGTTGTGTCAAACTCGCTGAGACGCCTATGCTTGCCCCGTCGTGTTGCGGTCGGGTTAGCCAACTCCAGGGTGCCTCCAGTTTAGGAGCTTCATATGTGGGCTGCATGAATTGGTAGTCAAGGCTGGTTCTGTAGTGCCAGTAGGCCCAGCTCCCCCTGTAGGACTGTTGGGGTTCGGTAACTGCGGCTGCCTCGCGGCCTAGCTGTTCTCTCCTCTCCTGTGGGCCTTCGGGTCCACCCCCTGGTTCCAGCACCGTCAGCTGGTTCCGGGCCGAGCCTTTGGCTTAGGTGCCTCCTCCTGGGTATCCGAGTTCCACCAACGCCAGGCGGTCCTCGGTAGTGCTTTTAAGCGCGGGCACCTACAGCTTAGTAACCGGGTTCCAGCACCGTCAGCTGGTCCTCGGTCGTGCCATTGGCTCTTGCACACTGGGGCAACGCATCCGGGTTCCAGCACCGCCAGCTGGTTCTCGGCAATGTTTTTGTCACAGGTACTCCCTCGTGCCAAACCTGGTTTCAGCACCGTCAGCTGTTTCCGGGTTGTGTCAAACTCGCTGAGACGCCTATGCTTGCCCCGTCGTGTTGCGGTCGGGTTAGACAACTCCAGGGTGCCTCCAGTTTAGGAGCTTCCTATGTGGGCTGCATGAATTGGTAGTCAAGGCTGGTTCTGTAGTGCCAGTAGGCCCAGCTCCCCCTGTAGGACTGTTGGGGTTCGGTAACTGCGGCTGACTCGCGGCCTAGCTGTTCTCTCCTCTCCTGTGGGCCTTCGGGTCCACCACCTGGTTCCAGCACCGTCAGCTGGTTCCGGACCGAGCCTTTGGCTTAGGTGCCTCCTCCTGGGTATCTGAGTTCCGCCAACGCCAGGCGGTCCTCGGTAGTGCTTTTAAGCGCGGGCACCTACAGCTTAGTAACCGGGTTCCAGCACCGTCAGCTGGTCCTCGATCGTGCCATTGGCTCTTGCACACTGGGGCAACGCATCCGGGTTCCAGCACCGCCAGCTGGTTCTCGGCAGTGTTTTTGTCACAGGTACTCCCTCGTGCCAAACCTGGTTTCAGCACCGTCAGCTGTTTCCGGGTTGTGTCAAACTCGCTGAGACGCCTATGCTTGCCCCGTCGTGTTGCGGTCGGGTTAGCCAACTCCAGGGTGCCTCCAGTTTAGGAGCTTCATATGTGGGCTGCATGAATTGGTAGTCAAGGCTGGTTCTGTAGTGCCAGTAGGCCCAGCTCCCCCTGTAGGACTGTTGGGGTTCGGTAACTGCGGCTGCCTCGCGGCCTAGCTGTTCTCTCCTCTCCTGTGGGCCTTCGGGTCCACCCCCTGGTTCCAGCACCGTCAGCTGGTTCCGGGCCGAGCCTTTGGCTTAGGTGCCTCCTCCTGGGTATCCGAGTTCCACCAACGCCAGGCGGTCCTCGGTAGTGCTTTTAAGCGCGGGCACCTACAGCTTAGTAACCGGGTTCCAGCACCGTCAGCTGGTCCTCGGTCGTGCCATTGGCTCTTGCACACTGGGGCAACGCATCCGGGTTCCAGCACCGCCAGCTGGTTCTCGGCAGTGTTCTTGTCACAGGTACTCCCTCGTGCCAAGCCTGGTTTCAGCACCGTCAGCTGTTTCTGGGGTGTGTCAAACTCGCTGAGACGCCTATGTTTGCCCCGTCGTGGTGCGGTCGAGTTAGCCAACTCCAGGGTGCCTTCAGTTTAGGAGCTTCCTATGTGGGCTGCATGAATTGGTAGTCAAGGCTGGTCCTGTAGTGCCAGTAGGCCCAGCTCCCCCTGTAGGACTGTTGGGGTTCGGTAACTGCGGCTGCCTCACGGCCTAGCTGTTCTCTCCTCTCCTGTGGGCCTTCGGGTCCACCACCTGGTTCCAGCACCGTCAGCTGGTTCCGGGCCGAGCCTTTGGCTTAGGTGCCTCCTCCTGGGTATCCGAGTTCCGCCAACGCCAGGTGGTCCTCGGTAGTGCTTTTAAGCGCGGGCACCTACAGCTTAGTAACCGGGTTCCAGCACCGTCAGCTGGTCCTCGGTCGTGCCATTGGCTCTTGCACACTGGGGCAACGCATCCGGGTTCCAGCACCGCCAGCTGGTTCTCGGCAGTGTTTTTGTCACAGGTACTCCCTCGTGCCAAACCTGGTTTCAGCACCGTCAGCTGTTTCCGGGTTGTGTCAAACTCGCTGAGACGCCTATGCTTGCCCCGTCGTGTTGCGGTCGGGTTAGCCAACTCCAGGGTGCCTCCAGTTTAGGAGCTTCCTATGTGGGCTGCATGAATTGGTAGTCAAGGCTGGTTCTGTAGTGCCAGTAGGCCCAGCTCCCCCTGTAGGACTGTTTGGGTTCGGTAACTGCGGCTGCCTCGCGGCCTAGCTGTTCTCTCCTCTCCTGTGGGCCTTCGGGTCCACCACCTGGTTCCAGCACCGTCAGCTGGTTCCGGGCCGAGCCTTTGGCTTAGGTGCCTCCTCCTGGGTATCCGAGTTCCGCCAACGCCAGGCGGTCCTCGGTAGTGCTTTTAAGCGCGGGCACCTACAGCTTAGTAACCGGGTTCCAGCACCGTCAGCTGGTCCTCGGTCGTGCCATTGGCTCTTGCACACTGGGGCAACGCATCCGGGTTCCAGCACCGCCAGCTGGTTCTCGGCAGTGTTTTTGTCACAGGTACTCCCTCGTGCCAAACCTGGTTTCAGCACCGTCAGCTGTTTCCGGGTTGTGTCAAACTCGCTGAGACGCCTATGCTTGCCCCGTCGTGTTGCGGTCGGGTTAGCCAACTCCAGGGTGCCTCCAGTTTAGGAGCTTCCTATGTGGGCTGCATGAATTGGTAGTCAAGGCTGGTTCTGTAGTGCCAGTAGGCCCAGCTCCCCCTGTAGGACTGTTGGGGTTCGGTAACTGCGGCTGCCTCGCGGCCTAGCTGTTCTCTCCTCTCCTGTGGGCCTTCGGGTCCACCACCTGGTTCCAGCACCGTCAGCTGGTTCCGGGCCGAGCCTTTGGCTTAGGTGCCTCCTCCTGGGTATCCGAGTTCCGCCAACGCCAGGCGGTCCTCGGTAGTGCTTTTAAGCGCGGGCACCTACAGCTTAGTAACCGGGTTCCAGCACCGTCAGCTGGTCCTCGGTCGTGCCATTGGCTCTTACACACTGGGGCAACGCATCCGGGTTCCAGCACCGCCAGCTGGTTCTCGGCAGTGTTTTTGTCACAGGTACTCCCTCGTGCCAAACCTGGTTTCAGCACCGTCAGCTGTTTCCGGGTTGTGTCAAACTCGCTGAGACGCCTATGCTTGCCCCGTCGTGTTGCGGTCGGGTTAGCCAACTCCAGGGTGCCTCCAGTTTAGGAGCTTCCTATGTGGGCTGCATGAATTGGTAGTCAAGGCTGGTTCTGTAGTGCCAGTAGGCCCAGCTCCCCCTGTAGGACTGTTGGGGTTCGGTAACTGCGGCTGCCTCGCGGCCTAGCTGTTCTCTCCTCTCCTGTGGGCCTTCGGGTCCACCACCTGGTTCCAGCACCGTCAGCTGGTTCCGGGCCGAGCCTTTGGCTTAGGTGCCTCCTCCTGGGTATCCGAGTTCCGCCAACGCCAGGCGGTCCTCGGTAGTGCTTTTAAGCGCGGGCACCTACAGCTTAGTAACCGGGTTCCAGCACCGTCAGCTGGTCCTCGATCGTGCCATTGGCTCTTGCACACTGGGGCAACGCATCCGGGTTCCAGCACCGCCAGCTGGTTCTCGGCAGTGTTTTTGTCACAGGTACTCCCTCGTGCCAAACCTGGTTTCAGCACCGTCAGCTGTTTCCGGGTTGTGTCAAACTCGCTGAGACGCCTATGCTTGCCCCGTCGTGTTGCGGTCGGGTTAGCCAACTCCAGGGTGCCTCGAGTTTAGGAGCTTCATATGTGGGCTGCATGAATTGGTAGTCAAGGCTGGTTCTGTAGTGCCAGTAGGCCCAGCTCCCCCTGTAGGACTGTTGGGGTTCGGTAACTGCGGCTGCCTCGCGGCCTAGCTGTTCTCTCCTCTCCTGTGGGCCTTCGGGTCCACCACCTGGTTCCAGCACCGTCAGCTGGTTCCGGGCCGAGCCTTTGGCTTAGGTGCCTCCTCCTGGGTATCCGAGTTCCGCCGCCGCCAGGCGGTCCTCGGTAGTGCTTTTAAGCGCGGGCACCTACAGCTTAATAACCAGGTTCCAGCACCGTCAGCTGGTCCTCGGTCGTGCCATTGGCTCTTGCACACTGGGGCAACGCATCCGGGTTCCAGCACCGCCAGCTGGTTCTCGACAGTGTTTTTGTCACAGGTACTCCCTCGTGCCAAACCTGGTTTCAGCACCGTCAGCTGTTTCCGGGTTGTGTCAAACTCGCTGAGACGCCTATGCTTGCCCCGTCGTGTTGCGGTCGGGTTAGCCAACTCCAGTGTGCCTTCAGTTTAGGAGCTTCCTATGTGGGCTGCATGAATTGGTAGTCAAGGCTGGTTCTGTAGTGCCAGTAGGCCCAGCTCCCCCTGTAGCACTGTTGGGGTTCGGTAACTGCGGCTGCCTCGTGGCCTACCTGTTCTCTCCTCTCCTGTGGGCCTTCGGGTCCACCACCTGGTTCCAGCACCGTCAGCTGGTTCTCGGCAGTGTCTGTTGCTCTTGTACCTTCTGCTCCCCATCCTGGTTCCAGTACCGTCAGCTGGTTCCGGGCAGAGCCTTTGGCTTAGGTGCCTCCTTCTGGGTATCCAAGTTCCACCAACGTCAGGTGGTCCTTGGTAGTGCTTTTTAGCACGGGTACCTCCTGCTTAGTAACCGGGTTCCAGTAACGTCAGCTGGTCCTCGGTAGTTCCATAGGCTCTTGAACCTTCGGGTAGCCATCCGAGTTCCAGTTCCATCAGCTGGTTCTTGGCATTTTCTCAGCCTTCTTGTACCTTCAGCTACATTTCCAAGTTGAAGACCCTAACGTCGACGACCAGAAAGACCACCCCGATGACGACGACGACGACGGCGGAGACGACGATGGCGGAGACGACGACACTGGAGACGACGACCCTGGAGACGACGACATGGAAGACCGAGAAGCAGAAGAACAAGAGGCTGCAGAACAAAGAGCAGAAGAACATTAAGCATAACACTTAATATCAGAGCAAAAGATATTATCTAAATTATATACAGAAGAAGACTAAGCAGTGTATGGGGGTGAGTCCGTTCCTCCTCGTGGTGCCCCTGGATAAAGCCTGATGCTGCAGGCCAAACTGAACGCGGACAAATGTAACTTTTGTGACTGGCAGAACGGAAGGTGTAATTTTCCAACTTTTATAGATAACAACTACGGGAATGCCTGTCACAAATGAGAATATGATAAAGAAGTAGAATAGGAAGAATAATAACAGTTGAATAAAATGAATATGTAGAATAGGAAGAATAATAATAGTTGAATAAAATGAATATGAAGAATGTAATAAAAAAAAAAAGGTAAAGGATGAAGAAGAAGATGAATAAGGTGAAGAAGAAGTTGATGTCAAAGATGCTGATAATGATGAAGATGAAAGTGTGGGAAAAGTAAAAAAAAAAGAAGGGGAGGGGCGTGGAATAGTGAAACATCAATATCTGACAAAATAAAAAAAAAATTTACATAGTCAATATCTTTGTCACTCCGAACGTCTTTAAAAAAAAAAAAAAACATGCTAATAATAATAATAATAATAATTTTATTTATATAGCGCCAACATATTCCGCAGCGCTTTACAAATCATGCTATTCTATTTGATTGGGCTAAACCTCTATGCCTTTAATGTCTCCGCCACCTCCCCAAATACATCCTGCATTATTCTTAGTTGTTTTCCTTCAAGTAGAATGAACCTACAAGGAAAGAAAGGGTTTATTTTAATTCCGATATTTTGGTCCCATTGACTTGCATTGGGATCGGGTATCGGTATCGGCGATATCCGATATTTTTTGAATATCGGCCGATCCTATCCGATACCGATACTTTCCGATATCGGAAGGTATCGCTCAACACTAGTGTTGAGCATTCTGATACCGCAAGTATCGGGTATCGGCCGATACTTGCGGTATCGGAATTCCGATACCGAGATCCGATACTTTTGTGATATCGGGTATCGGTATCGGATCAATAGGGATGTGTAAAATAAAGAATTAAAATAAAAAATATTGATATGCTCACCTCTCCGGCGGCCCCTGGACATCATGCTGCTAACCGGGAGGCTTCTTTGTTTAAAATGCGCGCCTTTAGGACCTGGGAATGACGTCCCGGGTTCTGATTGGTCGCGTGCCGCCCATGTGACCGGCACGCGACCAATCAGAAGCCGCGACGTCATTCTCATTCACAAAAACTCCTAATTCTAGGAATTGAGGACCTGCGAATGACGTCACGGCTTCTGATTGGTCGCGTGCCGGTCACATGGGCGGCACGCGACCAATCAGAACCCGGGACGTCATTCCCAGGTCCTAAAGGCGCGCATTTTAAACAAAGAAGCCTCCCGGTTAGCAGTGTGATGTCCAGGGGCCGCCGGAGAGGTGAGCATATCAATATTTTTTATTTTAATTCTTTATTTTACACATCCCTATGGATCCCAGGGCCTGAAGGAGAGTTTCCTCTCCTTCAGACCCTGGGAACCATGAGAATACCTTCCGATACTTGATGTCCCATTGACTTGTATTGGTATCGGATATCGGTATCGGCGATATCCGATATTTTTCGGGTATCGGCCGATACTATCCGATACCGATACTTTCAAGTATCGGACGGTATCGCTCAACACTACTCAACACTAAATAACAGTAATATGCAGTAAGTAATACAAAACCAATGCAATACACTAAAGAAGTTATACTATTGTTATTGAGATTTCTGGTGGTAACAACTAGGGTTGAGCGACTTTTAGTTTTTCAGGGTCGAGTCGGGTTTCACGAAACCCGACTTTCTCAAAAGTCGGGTCGAGTGAAATCGGCCGATCCTATTGAAAAGTCGGGGTCGGGGATCTGCCGAAACTCGAAACCCAATGTAAGGCTATGGGGGTTTTTGTTTTTTTTTAACATTTCCTTCAGGGCGATATAGCAGAAAAGCCGGTAATTCAATTACCGGCTTTTCATTTCTCCTGCGAAAACCCGACATGATTTGAGACATGGTTTACATACAGTAAACCATGTCATATCCACCTTTTTTTTGCATATTCCACACTACTAATGTTAGTAGTGTGTATATACAAAATTTCGGCGCTGTAGCTCTTAAATTTAAGGGTTAAATCGCGGAAAAAATTGGCGTGGGCTTCCGCGCAATTTTCTCCACCAGAGTAGTAAAGCCAGTGACTGAGGGCAGATATTAATAGCCTGGAAAGGGTTCACGGTTTTTGCCCCCCCCCCCCCCCCCTGGCTAAAAACATCTGCCCCCAGCCACCCTAGAAAAGGCACATCTGGAAGATGCGCCTATTCTGGCACTTGGCCACTCTCTTCCCATTCCCGTGTAGCGGTGGGATATGGGGTAATGCAGGGTTAATGCCACCTTGCTATTGTAAGGTGACATTAAGCCAAATTAATAATGGAGAGGTGTCAATTATGACACCTATCCATTATCAATCCAAGTGTATGAAAGAGTTAAAAATAAACACACACACAATATTAAAAAGTATTTTAATGACATAAACACACCGTTTGTTGTAATATTTTATTGTACGCTCAATCCAATCGCTGAAGACCCTCGCTCTGTAACAAATAAAAAATAATAAACCAACAATATACATGCCTTCCATAGATCTGTAACGTCCCACGTTGTAAATCCATCTGAAGGGGTTAAAATATTTTACACGCAGGAGCTCTGCTAATGCAGCGTTGCTCGTGGCTGTAAACCCCAGCGAATGAAGGTAATGTAGTTACCTTCATTTGCGGTGACGCGCCCCCTGCTGGATGTCCCTGGAGCGTGGGAAAAGTTCCCAGGCTCTAGGTCATATGAGGACATCCAGCAGGGGGCGCATCACCGTGAATGAAGGTAACTATAGGTCATTGACCTACATTACCTTCATTCGCTGGGGTTTACAGCCACAAGCACAGCTGCATTAGCAGAGCATGTGGCTGTAAAATATTTTAAGCCCTTCAGATGGATTTACAACGTGGGACGTTACAGATCTACGGAAAGTATGGAAATTGTTGGTTTATTATTTTTTATTTGTTACAGAGCGAGGGTCTTCAGCGAGTGGATTGAGCGTAGAATAAAATATTAAAACAACCTGTGTTTTTATTTCATTAAAATACTTTTTAATAATGTGTGTTTTTTTTAACCATTCAATGCAAATGGATTAATAATGGATAGGTGTCAGAATTGACGCCTCTCCATTATTAATCTGGCTTAATGTCACCTTACAATAGCAAGGTGACATTAACCCTTCATTACCCCATATCCCACCGCTACACGGGAATGGGAAGAGAGTGGCCAAGTGCCAGGATAGGCGCATCTCCCAGATGTGCCTTTTCTGGGGTGGCTGGGGGCAGATGTTTTTAGCCAGGGGGGGCCAAAAACCATGGACCCTCTCTAGGCTATTAATATCTGCCCTCAGTCACTGGCTTTACTACTCTGGCGGAGAAAATTGCGCGGGAGCCCACGCCAATTTTTTCAGCGATTTAACCCTTAAATTGTCTTTAACCCTTAAATTTAATAGCTTTCAGCAATTTAACCCCTTCATGACCTTGGGGTTTTTCGTTTTTCCGTGTTCGTTTTTCACTCCCCTCCTTCCCAGAGCCATAACTTTTTTATTTTTCTGTCAATTTGGCCATGTGAGGGCTTATTTTTTGCGGGACGAGTTGTACTTTTGAACGACATCATTGGTTTTAGCATGTCGTGTACTAGAAAACGGGAAAAAAATTCCAAGTGCGGT
The DNA here is from genome assembly GCF_032444005.1 of Ranitomeya imitator. NCBI lineage: Eukaryota > Metazoa > Chordata > Amphibia > Anura > Dendrobatidae > Ranitomeya > Ranitomeya imitator. The sequence goes on from NC_091283.1 coordinate 34,501,261, forward strand.
GAAATAAGCAAAAAAAGTGCAATCCCACACTTGTTTTTTGTTTGGCTTTTTTGCTAGGTTCACTAAATGCTAAAACTGACCTGCCATTATCATTCTCCAGATCAGTACGAGTTCATAGACACCCAACATGACTAGGTTATTTTTTATCTAAGTGGTGAAAAAAAATTCCAAACTTTGCTAAAAAAAAAAAATAAAAAAATAAAAATTGCGCCATATTCTGATACTCGTAGCGTCTCCATTTTTCGTGATCTGGGGTCGGTTAAGGGCTTATTTTTTGCGTGCCAAGATGATGTTTTTAATGATAGCATTTTGGTGCAGATACGTTCTTTTGATCGCCCGTTATTGCATTTTAATGCAATGTCGCGGCGACCTAAAAAACGTAATTCTGGCGTTTCGAATTTTTTTATCGCTACGCCGTTTAACAATCAGGTTAATGCTTTTTTTTAATTGATAGATCAGGCGATTCTGAGCGCGGCGATACCAAATATGTGTAGATTTGATTTTTTTTTAATGATTTATTTTGATTGGGGCGAAAGGGGGGTGATTTAAACTTTTATATTTTTTTTATTTTTTTCACATTTTTTTTAACTTTTTTTTTTACTTTTACCATGCTTCAATAGCCTCCATGGGAGGATGGAAGCTGGCACAACGCGATCGCCTCTGCTACATAGCAGCGATCTGCTGATCGCTGCTATGTAGCAGAAATGGAGGTGTGCTGTGAGCGCCGACCACAGGGTGGCGCTCACAGCCACCGGTGATCAGTAACCATAGAGGTCTCTAGGACCTCTATGGTTACCATCCAGACGCATCGCCGACCCCCGATCATGTGACGGGGGTCGGCGATGACGTCATTTCCGGCCGCCCGGCCGGAAGCGGTAGTTAAATACCGCTGTCTGCGTTTGACAGCGGCATTTAACTAGTTAATAGGTGCGGGCAGATCGCGATTCTGCCCGCGCCTATTACGGGCACATGTCAGCTGTTCAAAACAGCTGACATGTCCCGGCTTTGATGCGGGCTCACCGCGGAGCCCTGCATCAAAGCACAGGATCTGACCTCGGACGTACTATCCCGTCCAAGGTCAGATAGGAGTTAAGGGTTAAATCACAGAAAAAACTGGCGTGGGCTCCGGCGCAATTTTCTCTGCCAGAGTAGTAAAGCCAGTGACTGAGGGCAGATATTAATAGCCTAGAGAGGGTCCACGGTTTTTGGCCCCCCCCTGGCTAAAACCATCTGCCCCCAGCCACCCCAGAAAAGGCACATCTGGAAGATGCGCCTATTCTGGCACTTGGCCACTCTCTTCTCATTCCCGTGTAGCGGTGGGATATGGGGTAATGAAGGGTTAATGTCACCTTGCTATTGTAAGGTGACGTTAAGCCAGATTAATAATGGAGAGGCGTCAATTCTGACACCTATCCATTATTAATCCATTTGCATTAAATGGTTAAAAAAAACACACACACATTATTAAAAAGTATTTTAATGAAATAAAAACAGGTTGTTTTAATATTTTATTGTACGCTCAATCCACTCACTGAAGACCCTCGCTCTGTAACAAATAAAAAATAATAAACCAACAATATCCATTCCTTCCGTAGATCTGTAACGTCCCACGTTGTAAATCCATCTGAAGGGGTTAAAATATTTTACAGCCACAAGCTCTGCTAATGCAGCTGTGCTTGTGGCTGTAAACCCCAGCGAATGAAGGTAATGTAGGTCAATGACCTGTAGTTACCTTCATTCGCGGTGATGCGCCCCCTGCTGGATGTCCTCATATGACCTCGAGCCTGGGAACTTTTCCCACGCTCCAGGGACAGAGTTGGAACCCTGGGATAATTTTCATCTTCTAGGATATAAAAGGGAAGTGAATATTATAATTCATGGTGTTCTAATGTAAAATAGTTGGCATATGAGGGTTCAGGGTGTATGAGGGTTTTTTTTTACTCTTTTTCATGGTAGTGTACAGTAAAATAGAGGGTAACACCCAGTAGGGTGCATAATCAATGGGAAGCAAATTTGCTAATTCATTTGAGCCTTGTTGTGCTCCGATTTCCGGAATCATGACGTCAGAAGCTTTTGCAGTGCGGAAGCCCCGGCACAATTCCCTCAATGATGGGGCTGAGCGCTTTCTTGTGCAAAACGTTTGCAAATGGCCACCAAATATGTTAATTGACGTTTATCACGGGACACATTTGATATTGCTTCTACTGAGGACCTTTCACCAAATTTTTTCGCCTCTCAATTCCAGAGATATTAGCAATCAAAACATTTGGCACCTTATGAGTTAAGTCCAAGCAGGATGTTATCAGATAGCATCTCATGCAGGCAAAAGAAGTACACGCCCCCAGTGAAAACTATCTGATGACACCCACCGGGACTTAACTCATTAGGTGCCAAGTACTTCGATTGCCGATATCTTTGCGACGGAAAGGCGAAACAAAAACATTTTTTTGAATCAAAATGTTTTATTCTAAGCATGAGCTATCAATGCCAAGCAGCTGCTGCAAAAGCACAGAAATGTTTATGTAAAACAGAAGATACAAAAGTGAGGTTTAGGTTAATAAAGTGTTTAAATAATGGCATTAATTATGTTTTAAATCTCCTTGGATCACCAATGGTCACGCTTTGCCAAGTCATGTCTGGTCAATGAATGGATAGATGGGCTAGTCCTAAATAATATAAGCTACTTTTACAGTGCCCCTCTCTATTCACACTGTTAGAGGGGATTGTGAACAGTGAATCCCATCTATGATGGCCTCTGATAAGATATTGCCGTATGTGGAGTCGGGAAGGAATTTTTTTCCCCAATGTGGAGCTTACTCTTTGCCACATGGGTTTTTTTTGCCTTCCTCTGGATCAACATGTTAGGGCATGTTAGGTTAGGCTATGGGGTGAAGTAGATGGACATATAGTCTTCCTTCAACCTTAATAACTATGTAACTATGTATATATGGGTAGCGGTTAGCCTCGTGAGACATCCTCTGTAACGGCCAGACATAATTCCTTACTTTAAAAAAGTCTTCGGGACCAGTCTTCAGACATAGCGGGATAATCAATAGTGGTTTTTCCATAATTAAGCATTTTTTTTTATATATATATTTTATTAAAACTTGCCTTTTTAAATATTTGAAAAGACTTTTATAAGACATATTTTTTTCCCGTTGTTCATTAAACACGTCCCCGGTAACCTCATCTGCCGGTGGTATTAGTTATGGACGGTTCCTTGGATAGGAGCTAACTTATAGATTGGTGGAAAGTCCCACAGACTGGACCCCCAATGGTGGCCTGAATGAGGAACTCTAATGCCCGTTACAATGGAGCGTCAAGTCTCATGTTCGATCACTGGTCGAGCTGCCACAAAGGGTCGACCACTGTGACCCCCTACTCCATTTTAATGGGGATAAAGGTGCCCTGTTCTGCTGATTTCTCCCAGTGGTCGGATCCCCAGTGATTTACAAGTTATCATTAATCCTGTGAATAAGTCATAGCTTGTTTCACCACCAGTCTTAAGACACTTTTTTTCTCTCCTCCGAACAATAGTTGTATTTAATACTCACTAGATGGCGATATAATACAATAAATGTGGTCCAACCAATCATTCAGGTGAAGGAACGTCTCTCGTTGAAAATGTTTTCCTTGTTGTATGAGAATAATGTTTAATCATCGTAGATGAACAGTGTTGAAACTTTCTGGTATGATACGAGCGGCCATGACATGAATTTACAGAAACAGAGCCGCTCACTATACGAACCTTTCCTGTAACTCCCATTCACTTCATTGAGAATCACCAAGACAATATAGTGTATCCTGAATGGCGGTTTTTGTAGCTCTGACCATGTGTCACCTCCTAAAGATGGATGTTCTCATCTCAACAATGAATGACTGAGGTGAGAATGCTCGTGATGGGCGAGCGCGCTGTGCGGACCGATACTTGGTCAATGGAGAACCGAGCAGCGTACAGTATCGTGTCCGTGAAATAAACTCATCTGAATATGATCCGTGAGCCGCACCGAAGCCTGAAACTCCCCTGCTGGGCGCCAGGGACTCATGTGTCAGCTGCACTGTTTGTAACCACTCTCATCTCCATCAACCAATCATATGTACACACCCTCACCATAGGCCCTGTAACAGCAGCACAGAGGATGTCAGGAAACCTTGCCACAGCAGCACAGAGGATGTCAGGAGACCTTGCCACAAAAGCACAAAGGATGTCAGGAGAGCCAGCCACAGCAGCACAGAGGATGTCAGGAGATTCAGCCACAGCAGCACAGAGAATGTCAGGAGAGGCAGCCACAGCAGCACAGAGGATGTCAGGAGAGCCAGCCACAGCAGCACAGAGGATGTCTCCAGAGTTCCTCTGCACTGCTGTGGCTGAATCTCCTGACATCCTCTGTGCTGCTGTGGCAGGCTCTCCTGACATCCTCTGTACTGCTGTGGCTGGCTCTCCTGACATCCTCTGTGCTGCTGTGGCTGGCTCTCCTGACATCCTCTGTACTGCTGTGGCTGGCTCTCCTGACATCCTCTGTGCTGCTGTGGCTGGCTCTCCTGACATCCTCTGTACTGCTGTGGCTGGCTCTCCTGACATCCTCTGTACTGCTGTGGCTGGCTCTCCTGACATCCTCTGTGCTGCTGTGGCTGGCTGTCCTGACATCCTCTGTGCTGCTGTGGCTGGCTCTCCTGACATCCTCTGTGCTGCTGTGGCTGGCTCTCCTGACATCCTCTGTGCTGCTGTGGCTGACTCTCCTGACATACTCTGTGCTGCTGTGGCTGGCTCTCCTGACATCCTCTGTGCTGCTGTGGCTGGCTCTCCTGACATCCTCTGTGCTGCTGTGGTTGGCTCTCCTGACATCCTCTGTGCTGCTGTGGCTGGCTCTCCTGACATCCTCTGTGCTGCTGTGGTTGGCTCTCCTGACATCCTCTGTGCTGCTGTGGCTGGCTCTCCTGACTTCCTCTGTGCTGTTGAGGCTGGCTCTCCTGACATCCTCTGTGCTGCTGTGGCTGGCTCTCCTGACATCCTCTGTGCTGCTGTGGCTGGCTCTCCTGACATCCTCTGTACTGCTGTGGCTGGCTCTCCTGACATCCTCTGTACTGCTGTGGCTGGCTCTCCTGACATCCTCTGTACTGCTGTGGCTGGCTCTCCTGACATCCTCTGTGCTGCTGTGGCTGGCTCTCCTGACATCCTCTGTGCTGCTGTGGCTGGCTCTCCTGACATCCTCTGTGCTGCTGTGGCTGGCTGTCCTGACATCCTCTGTGCTGCTGTGGCTGGCTCTCCTGACATCCTCTGTGCTGCTGTGGCTGGCTCTCCTGACATCCTCTGTGCTGCTGTGGCTGACTCTCCTGACATACTCTGTGCTGCTGTGGCTGGCTCTCCTGACATCCTCTGTGCTGCTGTGGCTGGCTCTCCTGACATCCTCTGTGCTGCTGTGGTTGGCTCTCCTGACATCCTCTGTGCTGCTGTGGCTGGCTCTCCTGACATCCTCTGTGCTGCTGTGGTTGGCTCTCCTGACATCCTCTGTGCTGCTGTGGCTGGCTCTCCTGACTTCCTCTGTGCTGTTGTGGCTGGCTCTCCTGACATCCTCTGTGCTGCTGTGGCTGGCTCTCCTGACATCCTCTGTGCTGCTGTGGCAGGCTCTCCTGACTTCCTCTGTGCTGCTGTGGCTGGCTCTCCTGACATCCTCTATGCTGATGTGGCTGGCTCTCCTGACTTCCTCTGTGCTGCTGTGGCTGGCTCTCCTGACATCCTCTATGCTGATGTGGCTGGCTCTCCTGACATCCTCTGTGCTGCTGTGGCTGGCTCTCCTGACATCCTCTGTGCTGCTGTGGCTGACTCTCCTGAAATCCTTTGTGCTGCTGTGGCTGGCTGTCCTGACATCCTCTGTGCTGCTGTTGCTGGCTCTCCTGAAATCCTTTGTGCTGCTGTGGCTGGCTGTCCTGACATCCTCTGTGCTGCTGTGGCAGGCTCTCCTGACATCCTCTGTGCTGCTGTGGCTGGCTCTCCTGACATCCTCTGTGCTGCTGTTGCTGGCTCTCCTGAAATCCTTTGTGCTGCTGTGGTTGGCTCTCCTGACATCCTCTGTGCTGCTGTGGCTGGCTCTCCTGACATCCTCTGTGCTGCTGTGGTTGGCTCTCCTGACATCCTCTGTGCTGCTGTGGCTGGCTCTCCTGACTTCCTCTGTGCTGCTGTGGCTTGCTCTCCTGACATCCTCTGTGCTGCTGTGGCTGGCTCTTCTGACATCCTCTATGCTGCTGTGGCTGGCTCTCCTGACATCCTCTGTGCTGCTGTGGCAGGCTTTCCTGACATCCTCTGTGCTGCTGTGGCTGGCTCTCCTGACATCCTCTGTGCTGCTGTGGCAGGCTCTCCTGACTTCCTCTGTGCTGCTGTGGCTGGCTCTCCTGACATCCTCTGTGCTGCTGTGGCTGGCTCTCCTGACATCCTCTGTGCTGCTGTGGCAGGCTCTCCTGACATCCTCTGTGCTGCTGTGGCTGGCTCTCCTGACATCCTCTGTGCTGCTGTGGCTAGCTCTCCTGACATCCTCTGTGCTGCTGTGGCTGGCTCTCTTGACATCATCTGTGCTGCTGTGGCAGGCTCTCCTGACATCCTCTGTGCTGCTGTGGCTAGCTCTCCTGACATCCTCTGTGCTGCTGTGGCTGGCTCTCCTGACATCCTCTGTGCTGCTGTGGCAGGCTCTCCTGACATCCTCTGTGCTGCTGTGGCTGACTCTCCTGAAATCCTCTGTGCTGCTGTGGCTGGCTCTCCTGACATCCTCTGCGCTGCTGTGGCTGGCTCTCTTGACATCCTCTGTGCTGCTGTGGCTGGCTCTCCTGACATCCTCTGTGCTGCTGTGGCTGACTCTCCTGAAATCCTCTGTGCTGCTGTGGCTGGCTCTCCTGACATCCTCTGTGCTGCTGTGGCTGGCTCTCCTGACATCCTCTGTGCTGCTGTGGCTGGCTCTCCTGACATCCTCTGTGCTGCTGTGGCTGACTCTCCTGACATACTCTGTGCTGCTGTGGCTGGCTCTCCTGACATCCTCTGCGCTGCTGTGGCTGGCTCTCCTGACATCCTCTGTGCTGCTGTGGCTGGCTCTCCTGACATCCTCTGTGCTGCTGTGGCTGGCTCTCCTGACATCCTCTGTGCTGCTGTCGCTGGCTCTCCTGACATCCTCTGTGCTGCTGTGGCTGGCTCTCCTGACATTCTCTGTGCTGCTGTGGCTGGCTCTCCTGACATCCTCTGTGCTGCTGTGGCTGGCTCTCCTGACAGCCTCTGTGCTGCTGTGGCTGGCTCTCCTGACATCCTCTGTGCTGCTGTGGCTGGCTCTCTTGACTTCCTCTGTGCTGCTGTGGCAGGCTCTCCTGACTTCCTCTGTGCTGCTGTGGCAGGCTCTCCTGACATCCTCTGTGCTGCTGTGGCTGGCTCTCCTGACATTCTCTGTGCTGCTGTGGCTGGCTCTCCTGACATCCTCTGTGCTGCTGTGGCTGGCTCTCCTGACATTCTCTGTGCTGCTGTGGCTGGCTCTCCTGACATCCTCTGTGCTGCTGTGGCTGGCTCTCCTGACTTCCTCTGTGCTGCTGTGGCTGACTCTCCTGACATTCTCTGTGCTGCTGTGGCTGGCTCTCCTGACATCCTCTGTGCTGCTGTGGCTGGCTCTCCTGACATCCTCTGTGCTGCTGTGGCTGGCTCTCCTGACTTCCTCTGTGCTGCTGTGGCTGGCTCTCCTGACATTCTCTGTGCTGCTGTGGCTGGCTCTCCTGACATCCTCTGTGCTGCTGTGGCTGGCTCTCCTGACATTCTCTGTGCTGCTGTGGCTGGCTCTCCTGACATCCTCTGTGCTGCTGTGGCTGGCTCTCCTGACTTCCTCTGTGCTGCTGTGGCTGACTCTCCTGACATCCTCTGTGCTGCTGTGGCTGGCTCTCCTGACATCCTCTGTGCTGCTGTGGCTGGCTGTCCTGACATCCTCTGTGCTGCTGTGGCTGGCTCTCCTGACATTCTCTGTGCTGCTGTGGCTGGCTCTCCTGACATCCTCTGTGCTGCTGTGGCTGGCTCTCCTGACTTCCTCTGTGCTGCTGTGGCTGACTCTCCTGACATCCTCTGTGCTGCTGTGGCTGGCTCTCCTGACATCCTCTGTGCTGCTGTGGCTGGCTCTCCTGACATCCTCTGTGCTGCTGTGGCAGGCTCTCCTGACATCCTCTGTGCTGCTGTGGCAGGCTCTCCTGACTTCCTCTGTGCTGCTGTGGCTGGCTCTCCTGACTTCCTCTGTGCTGCTGTGGCTGACTCTCCTGACATCCTCTGTGCTGCTGTGGCTGGCTCTCCTGACATCCTCTGTGCTGCTGTGGCTGGCTCTCCTGACATCCTCTGTGCTGCTGTGGCTGGCTCTCCTGACATCCTCTGTGCTGCCGTGGCGGGCTCTCCTGACATCCTCTGTGCTGCCGTGGCGGGCTCTCCTGACATCCTCTGTGCTGCTGTGGCTGACTCTCCTGACATCCTCTGTGCTGCTGTTGCTGGCTCTCCTGACATCCTCTGTGCTGCTGTGGCTGGCTCTCCTGACATCCTCTGTGCTGCTGTGGCTGACTCTCCTGACATCCTCTGTGCTGCTGTGGCTGGCTCTCCTGACATCCTCTGTGCTGCTGTGGCTGGCTCTCCTGACATCCTCTGCGCTGCTGTGGCTGACTCTCCTGACATCCTCTGTGCTGCTGTGGCTGGCTCTCCTGACATCCTCTGTGCTGCTGTGGCTGGCTCTCCTGACATCCTCTGCGCTGCTGTGGCTGGCTCTCCTGACATCCTCTGCGCTGCTGTGGCTGACTCTCCTGACCTCCTCTGTGCTGCTGTGGCTGGCTCTCCTGACATCCTCTGTGCTGCTGTGGCTGGCTCTCATGACATCCTCTGTGCTGCTGTGGCTGGCTCTCCTGACATCCTCTGTGCTGCTGTGGCTGGCTCTCCTGACATCCTCTGTGCTGCTGTGGCTGGCTCTCCTGACTTCCTCTGTGCTGCTGTGGCTGGCTCTCTTGACTTCCTCTGTGCTGCTGTGGCTGGCTCTCCTGATATCCTCTGTGCTGCTGTGGCTGGCTCTCCTGACATCCTCTGTGCTGCTGTGGCTGGCTCTCCTGACATCCTCTGTGCTGCTGTGGCTGGCTCTCCTGACTTCCTCTGTGCTGCTGTGGCTGGCTCTCTTGACTTCCTCTGTGCTGCTGTGGCTGGCTCTCCTGACATCCTCTGTGCTGCTGTGGCTGCCTCTCCTGACATCCTCTGTGCTGCTGTGGCTGGCTCTCTTGACTTCCTCTGTGCTGCTGTGGCTGGCTCTCCTGACATCCTCTGTGCTGCTGTGGCTGGCTCTCTTGACTTCCTCTGTGCTGCTGTGGCTGGCTCTCCTGACTTCCTCTGTGCTGCTGTGGCTGACTCTCCTGACATCCTCTGTGCTGCTGTGGCTGGCTCTGCTGACATCCTCTGTGCTGCTGTGGCTGGCTCTCCTGACATCCTCTTTGCTGCTGTGGCTGGCTCTCCTGACATCCTCTGTGCTTCTGTGGCTGCCTCTCCTGACATCCTCTGTGCTACTGTGGCTGGCTCTCCTGACATCCTCTGTGCTGCTGTGGCTGGCTCTCTTGACTTCCTCTGTGCTGCTGTGGCTGGCTCTCCTGACTTCCTCTGTGCTGCTGTGGCTGACTCTCCTGACATCCTCTGTGCTGCTGTGGCTGGCTCTGCTGACATCCTCTGTGCTGCTGTGGCAGGCTCTCCTGACATCCTCTGTGCTGCTGTGGCTGACTCTCCTGACATCCTCTGTGCTGCTGTGGCTGGCTCTCCTGACATCCTCTGTGCTGCTGTGGCAGGCTCTCCTGACATCCTCTGTGATGCTGTGGCTACCTCTCCTGACATCCTCTGTGCTGCTGTGGCTGGCTGTCCTGACATCCTCTGTGCTGCTGTGGCTGGCTCTCCTGACATCTTCTGTGCTGCTGTGGCTGACTCTCCTGAAATCCTTTGTGCTGCTGTGGCTGGCTGTCCTGACATCCTCTGTGCTGCTGTTGCTGGCTCTCCTGAAATCCTTTGTGCTGCTGTGGCTGGCTGTCCTGACATCCTCTGTGCTGCTGTGGCTGGCTCTCCTGACATTCTCTGTGCTGCTGTGGCTGGCTCTCCTGACATCCTCTGTGCTGCTGTGGCTGGCTCTCCTGACTTCCTCTGTGCTGCTGTGGCTGGCTCTCCTGACATCCTCTGTGCTGCTGTGGCTGGCTCTCCTGACATCCTCTGTGCTGCTGTGGCTACCTCTCCTGACATCCTCTGTGCTGCTGTGGCTGGCTCTATTGACATCCTCTGTGCTGCTGTGGCTGGCTCTCCTGACATCCTCTGTGCTGCTGTGGCTGGCTCTCTTGACTTCCTCTGTGCTGCTGTGGCTGACTCTCCTGACATCCTCTGTGCTGCTGTGGCTGGCTCTCCTGACATCCTCTGTGCTGCTGTGGCTGGCTCTCCTGACATCCTCTGTGCTGCTGTGGCTGCCTCTCCTGACATCCTCTGTGCTGCTGTGGCTGGCTCTCCTGACATCCTCTGTGCTGCTGTGGCAGGCTCTCCTGACATCCTCTGTGGTGCTGTGGCTGGCTCTCCTGACATCCTCTGTGCTGCTGTGGCTGGCCCTCCTGACATCCTCTGTGCTGCTGTGGCTGGCTCTCCTGACATCCTCTGTGCTGCTGTGGCTGGCTCTCCTGACATCCTCTGTGCTGCTGTGGCAGGCTCTCCTGACATCCTCTGTGGTGCTGTGGCTGGCTCTCCTGACATCCTCTGTGCTGCTGTGGCTGGCCCTCCTGACATCCTCTGTGCTGCTGTGGCTGGCTCTCCTGACATCCTCTGTGCTGCTGTGGCTGACTCTCCTGACATCCTCTGCGCTGCTGTGGCTGGCTCTCCTGACATCCTCTGCGCTGCTGTGGCTGACTCTCCTGACATACTCTGCGCTGCTGTGGCTGGCGCTCCTGACATCCTCTGCGCTGCTGTGGCTGGCTCTCCTGACATCCTCTGTGCTGCTGTGGCAGGCTCTCCTGACATCCTCTGTGCTGCTGTGGCTGGCTCTCCTGACATCCTCTGTGCTGCTGTGGCTGGCTCTCCTGACATCCTCTGTGCTGCTGTGGCTGGCTCTCCTGACATCCTCTGTGCTGCTGTGGCTGACTCTCCTGACATCCTCTGTGCTGCTGTTGCTGGCTCTCCTGACATCCTCTGTGCTGCTGTGGCTGGCTCTCCTGACATCCTCTGTGCTGCTGTGGCTTACTCTCCTGACACACTCTGTGCTGCTGTGGCTGGCTCTCCTGACATCCTCTGCGCTGCTGTGGCTGGCTCTCCTGACATCCTCTGTGCTGCTGTGGCTGGCTCTCCTGACATCCTCTATGCTGCTGTGGCTGGCTCTCCTGACATCCTCTGTGCTGCTGTGGCAGGCTCTCCTGAGATCCTCTGTGCTGCTGTGGCTGGCTCTCCTGACATCCTCTGTGCTGCTGTGGCTGGCTCTCCTGACATCCTCTGTGCTGCTGTGGCTGCCTTTCCTGACATCCTCTGTGCTGCTGTAGCTGGCTCTCCTGACATCCTCTGTGCTGCTGTGGCTGGCTCTCCTGACATTCTCTGTGCTGCTGTGGCTGGCTCTCCTGACATCCTCTGTGCTGCTGTGGCTGGCTCTCTCTCCTGACATCCTCTGTGCTGCTGTGGCTGGCTCTCCTGACATCCTCTGTGCTGCTGTGGCAGGCTCTCCTGACATCCTCTGTGCTGTTGTGGCTGGCTCTCTTGACTTCCTCTGTGCTGCTGTGGCAGGCTCTCCTGACATCCTCTGTGCTGTTGCTGGCTCTCCTGACATCCTCTGTGCTGCTGTGGCTGGCTCTCCTGACATCCTCTGTGCTGCTGTTGCTGGCTCTCCTGACATCCTCTGTGCTGCTGTGGCTGGCTCTCCTGACATCCTCTGTGCTGCTGTGGCTGGCTCTCCTGACATCCTCTGTGCTGCTGTGGCTGTCTCTCCTGACATACTCTGCGCTGCTGTGGCTGGCTCTCCTGACATCCTCTGTGCTGCTGTGGCTACCTCTCCTGACATACTCTGCGCTGCTGTGGCTGGCTCTCCTGACATCCTCTGTGCTGCTGTGGCTGGCTCTCCTGACATCCTCTGCGCTGCTGTGGCTGGCTCTCCTGACATCCTCTGTGCTGCTGTGGCTGGCTCTCCTGACATCCTCTGTGCTGCTGTGGCTGGCTCTCTTGACTTCCTCTGTGCTGCTGTGGCTGGCTCTCCTGACATCCTCTGTGCTGCTGTGACTGGCTCTCTTGACTTCCTCTGTGCTGCTGTGGCTGGCTCTCCTGACATCCTCTGTGCTGCTGTGGCTGGCTCTCCTGACATCCTCTGTGCTGCTGTGGCTGGCTCTCCTGACATCCTCTGTGCTGCTGTGGCTGGCTCTCCTGATATTCTCTGTGCTGCTGTGGCTGGCTCTCCTGACATCCTCTGTGCTGCTGTGGCTGGCTCTCCTGACTTCCTCTGTGCTGCTGTGGCTGCCTCTCCTGATATTCTCTGTGCTGCTGTGGCTGGCTCTCCTGACATCCTCTGTGCTGCTGTGGCTGGCTCTCCTGACTTCCTCTGTGCTGCTGTGGCTGACTCTCCTGACATCCTCTGTGCTGCTGTGGCTGGCTCTCCTGACATCCTCTGTGCTGCTGTGGCTGGCTCTCCTGACATCCTCTGTGCTGCTGTGGCAGGCTCTCCTGACATCCTCTGTGCTGCTGTGGCTACCTCTCCTGACATCCTCTGTGCTGCTGTGGCTGACTCTCCTGACATCCTCTGTGCTGCTGTGGCTACCTCTCCTGACATCCTCTGTGCTGCTGTGGCTGGCTCTCCTGACATCCTCTGTGCTGCTGTGGCTGGCTCTCTTGACATCCTCTGTGCTGCTGTGGCTGGCTCTCCTGACATCCTCTGTGCTGCTGTGGCAGGCTCTCCTGACATCCTCTGTGCTGCTGTGGCTGGCTCTCCTGACATCCTCTGTGCTGCTGTGGCTGGCTCTCCTGACATCCTCTGTGCTGCTGTGGCTGGCTCTCCTGACATCCTCTGTGCTGCTGTGGCTGGCTCTCCTGACATCCTCTGTGCTGCTGTGGCTGGCTCTCCTGACATCCTCTGTGCTGCTGTGGCTGGCTCTTCTGACATTCTCTGTGCTACTGTGGCTGGCTCTCATGGCATCCTCTGTGGAGCTGTGGCTACCTCTCCTGACATCCTCTGTGCTGCTGTGGCTGGCTCTCCTGACATCCTCTGTGCTGCTGTGGCAGGCTCTCCTGACATCCTCTGTGCTGCTGTGGCTGGCTCTCCTGACATCCTCTGTGCTGCTGTGGCTGGCTCTCCTGACATCCTCTGTGCTGCTGTGGCTGGCTCTCCTGACATCCTCTGTGCTGCTGTGGCTGGCTCTCCTGACATCCTCTGTGCTGCTGTGGCTGGCTCTCCTGACATCCTCTGTGCTGCTGTGGCTGGCTCTCCTGACATCCTCTGTGCTGCTGTGGCTACCTCTCCTGACATCCTCTGTGCTGCTGTGGCTGGCTCTTCTGACATTCTCTGTGCTACTGTGGCTGGCTCTCCTGACATCCTCTGTGCTGCTGTGGCTGGCTCTCCTGACATCCTCTGTGCTGCTGTGGCTGGCTCTCCTGACATCCTCTGTGCTGCTGTGGCTACCTCTCCTGACATCCTCTGTGCTGCTGTGGCTAGCTCTCCTGACATTCTCTGTGCTGCTGTGGCAGGCTCTCCTGACATCCTCTGTGCTGCTGTGGCAGGCTCTCCTGACATCCTCTGTGCTGCTGTGGCTGGCTCTCCTGACATCCTCTGTGCTGCTGTTGCTGGCTCTCCTGACATCCTCTGTGCTGCTGTGGCAGGCTCTCCTGACATCCTCTGTGCTGCTGTGGCAGGCTCTCCTGACTTCCTCTGTGCTGCTGTGGCAGGCTCTCCTGACATTCTCTGTGCTGCTGTGGCTGGCTCTCCTGACATCCTCTGTGCTGCTGTGGCTGGCTCTCCTGACATCCTCTGTGCTGCTGTGGCTGGCTGTCCTGACATCCTCTGTGCTGCTGTGGCTGGCTCTCCTGACATCCTCTGTGCTGCTGTGGCTGGCTGTCCTGACATCCTCTGTGCTGCTGTTGCTGGCTCTCCTGACATCCTCTGTGCTGCTGTGGCAGGCTCTCCTGACATCCTCTGTGCTGCTGTGGCAGGCTCTCCTGACATTCTCTGTGCTGCTGTGGCTGGCTCTCCTGACATCCTCTGTGCTGCTGTGGCTGGCTCTCCTGACATCCTCTGTGCTGCTGTGGCTGGCTGTCCTGACATCCTCTGTGCTGCTGTGGCTGGCTCTCCTGACATCCTCTGTGCTGCTGTGGCTGGCTCTCCTGACATCCTCTGTGCTGCTGTGGCTTGCTCTCCTGACATCCTCTGTGCTGCTGTGGCTGAATCTCCTGACATCCTCTGTGCTGCTGTGGCTGGCTCTCCTGACATCCTCTGTGCTGCTGTGGCTGGCTCTCCTGACATCCTCTGTGCTGCTGTGGCAGGCTCTCTTGACTTCCTCTGTGCTGCTGTGGCTGGCTCTCCTGACATCCTCTGTGCTGCTGTGGCAGGCTCTCTTGACTTCCTCTGTGCTGCTGTGGCTGGCTCTCCTGACATCCTCTGTGCTGCTGTGGCTGGCTCTCCTGACATCCTCTGTGCTGCTGTGGCTGGCTGTCCTGACATCCTCTGTGCTGCTGTGGCTGGCTCTCCTGACATTCTCTGTGCTGCTGTGGCTGGCTCTCCTGACATCTCTGTGCTGCTGTGGCTGACTCTCCTGACATCCTCTGTGCTGCTGTTGCTGGCTCTCTTGACTTCCTCTGCGCTGCTGTGGCTGGCTCTCCTGACATCCTCTGTGCTGCTGTGGCTGAATCTCCTGACATCCTCTGTGCTGCTGTGGCTGGCTCTCCTGACATCCTCTGTGCTGCTGTGGCTGGCTCTCCTGACATCTTCTGTGCTGCTTTGGCAGGCTCACCTGACATCCTCTGTGCTGCTGTGGCAGGCTCACCTGACATCCTCTGTGCTGCTGTGGCTGGCTCTCCTGACATCTTCTGTGCTGCTTTGGCTGAATCTCCTGACATCCTCTGTGCTGCTGTGGCTGGCTCTCCTGACATCCTCTGTGCTGCTGTGGCTGAATCTCCTGACATCCTCTGTGCTGCTGTGGCTGGCTCTCCTGACATCCTCTGTGCTGCTGTGGCAGGCTCACCTGACATCCTCTGTGCTGCTGTGGCTGGCTCTCTTGACTTCCTCTGTGCTGCTGTGGCAGGCTCTCCTGACATCCTCTGTGCTGCTGTGGCAGGCTCTCTTGACTTCCTCTGTGCTGCTGTGGCTGGCTCTCCTGACATCCTCTGTGCTGCTGTGGCAGGCTCTCTTGACTTCCTCTGTGCTGCTGTGGCTGGCTCTCCTGACATCCTCTGTGGTGCTGTGGCTGGCTCTCCTGACATCCTCTGTGCTGCTGTGGCTGGCTCTCCTGACATCCTCTGTGCTGCTTTGGCTGGCTCTCCTGACATCCTCTGTGGTGCTGTGGCTGCCTCTCCTGACATCCTCTGTGCTGCTGTGGCTGGCTGTCCTGACATCCTCTGTGCTGCTGTGGCAGGCTCTCCTGACATCCTCTGTGCTGCTGTGGCAGGCTCTCCTGACATCCTCTGTGCTGCTGTGGCTGGCTCTCCTGACATCCTCTGTGCTGCTGTGGCTAGCTCTCCTGACATCCTCTGTGCTGCTGTGGCTGGCTCTCTTGACATCATCTGTGCTGCTGTGGCAGGCTCTCCTGACATCCTCTGTGCTGCTGTGGCTAGCTCTCCTGACATCCTCTGTGCTGCTGTGGCTGGCTCTCCTGACATCCTCTGTGCTGCTGTGGCAGGCTCTCCTGACATCCTCTGTGCTGCTGTGGCTGACTCTCCTGAAATCCTCTGTGCTGCTGTGGCTGGCTCTCCTGACATCCTCTGCGCTGCTGTGGCTGGCTCTCTTGACATCCTCTGTGCTGCTGTGGCTGGCTCTCCTGACATCCTCTGTGCTGCTGTGGCTGACTCTCCTGAAATCCTCTGTGCTGCTGTGGCTGGCTCTCCTGACATCCTCTGTGCTGCTGTGGCTGGCTCTCCTGACATCCTCTGTGCTGCTGTGGCTGGCTCTCCTGACATCCTCTGTGCTGCTGTGGCTGACTCTCCTGACATACTCTGTGCTGCTGTGGCTGGCTCTCCTGACATCCTCTGCGCTGCTGTGGCTGGCTCTCCTGACATCCTCTGTGCTGCTGTGGCTGGCTCTCCTGACATCCTCTGTGCTGCTGTGGCTGGCTCTCCTGACATCCTCTGTGCTGCTGTCGCTGGCTCTCCTGACATCCTCTGTGCTGCTGTGGCTGGCTCTCCTGACATTCTCTGTGCTGCTGTGGCTGGCTCTCCTGACATCCTCTGTGCTGCTGTGGCTGGCTCTCCTGACAGCCTCTGTGCTGCTGTGGCTGGCTCTCCTGACATCCTCTGTGCTGCTGTGGCTGGCTCTCTTGACTTCCTCTGTGCTGCTGTGGCAGGCTCTCCTGACTTCCTCTGTGCTGCTGTGGCAGGCTCTCCTGACATCCTCTGTGCTGCTGTGGCTGGCTCTCCTGACATTCTCTGTGCTGCTGTGGCTGGCTCTCCTGACATCCTCTGTGCTGCTGTGGCTGGCTCTCCTGACATTCTCTGTGCTGCTGTGGCTGGCTCTCCTGACATCCTCTGTGCTGCTGTGGCTGGCTCTCCTGACTTCCTCTGTGCTGCTGTGGCTGACTCTCCTGACATTCTCTGTGCTGCTGTGGCTGGCTCTCCTGACATCCTCTGTGCTGCTGTGGCTGGCTCTCCTGACATCCTCTGTGCTGCTGTGGCTGGCTCTCCTGACTTCCTCTGTGCTGCTGTGGCTGGCTCTCCTGACATTCTCTGTGCTGCTGTGGCTGGCTCTCCTGACATCCTCTGTGCTGCTGTGGCTGGCTCTCCTGACATTCTCTGTGCTGCTGTGGCTGGCTCTCCTGACATCCTCTGTGCTGCTGTGGCTGGCTCTCCTGACTTCCTCTGTGCTGCTGTGGCTGACTCTCCTGACATCCTCTGTGCTGCTGTGGCTGGCTCTCCTGACATCCTCTGTGCTGCTGTGGCTGGCTGTCCTGACATCCTCTGTGCTGCTGTGGCTGGCTCTCCTGACATTCTCTGTGCTGCTGTGGCTGGCTCTCCTGACATCCTCTGTGCTGCTGTGGCTGGCTCTCCTGACTTCCTCTGTGCTGCTGTGGCTGACTCTCCTGACATCCTCTGTGCTGCTGTGGCTGGCTCTCCTGACATCCTCTGTGCTGCTGTGGCTGGCTCTCCTGACATCCTCTGTGCTGCTGTGGCAGGCTCTCCTGACATCCTCTGTGCTGCTGTGGCAGGCTCTCCTGACTTCCTCTGTGCTGCTGTGGCTGGCTCTCCTGACTTCCTCTGTGCTGCTGTGGCTGACTCTCCTGACATCCTCTGTGCTGCTGTGGCTGGCTCTCCTGACATCCTCTGTGCTGCTGTGGCTGGCTCTCCTGACATCCTCTGTGCTGCTGTGGCTGGCTCTCCTGACATCCTCTGTGCTGCCGTGGCGGGCTCTCCTGACATCCTCTGTGCTGCCGTGGCGGGCTCTCCTGACATCCTCTGTGCTGCTGTGGCTGACTCTCCTGACATCCTCTGTGCTGCTGTTGCTGGCTCTCCTGACATCCTCTGTGCTGCTGTGGCTGGCTCTCCTGACATCCTCTGTGCTGCTGTGGCTGACTCTCCTGACATCCTCTGTGCTGCTGTGGCTGGCTCTCCTGACATCCTCTGTGCTGCTGTGGCTGGCTCTCCTGACATCCTCTGCGCTGCTGTGGCTGACTCTCCTGACATCCTCTGTGCTGCTGTGGCTGGCTCTCCTGACATCCTCTGTGCTGCTGTGGCTGGCTCTCCTGACATCCTCTGCGCTGCTGTGGCTGGCTCTCCTGACATCCTCTGCGCTGCTGTGGCTGACTCTCCTGACCTCCTCTGTGCTGCTGTGGCTGGCTCTCCTGACATCCTCTGTGCTGCTGTGGCTGGCTCTCATGACATCCTCTGTGCTGCTGTGGCTGGCTCTCCTGACATCCTCTGTGCTGCTGTGGCTGGCTCTCCTGACATCCTCTGTGCTGCTGTGGCTGGCTCTCCTGACTTCCTCTGTGCTGCTGTGGCTGGCTCTCTTGACTTCCTCTGTGCTGCTGTGGCTGGCTCTCCTGATATCCTCTGTGCTGCTGTGGCTGGCTCTCCTGACATCCTCTGTGCTGCTGTGGCTGGCTCTCCTGACATCCTCTGTGCTGCTGTGGCTGGCTCTCCTGACTTCCTCTGTGCTGCTGTGGCTGGCTCTCTTGACTTCCTCTGTGCTGCTGTGGCTGGCTCTCCTGACATCCTCTGTGCTGCTGTGGCTGCCTCTCCTGACATCCTCTGTGCTGCTGTGGCTGGCTCTCTTGACTTCCTCTGTGCTGCTGTGGCTGGCTCTCCTGACATCCTCTGTGCTGCTGTGGCTGGCTCTCTTGACTTCCTCTGTGCTGCTGTGGCTGGCTCTCCTGACTTCCTCTGTGCTGCTGTGGCTGACTCTCCTGACATCCTCTGTGCTGCTGTGGCTGGCTCTGCTGACATCCTCTGTGCTGCTGTGGCTGGCTCTCCTGACATCCTCTTTGCTGCTGTGGCTGGCTCTCCTGACATCCTCTGTGCTTCTGTGGCTGCCTCTCCTGACATCCTCTGTGCTACTGTGGCTGGCTCTCCTGACATCCTCTGTGCTGCTGTGGCTGGCTCTCTTGACTTCCTCTGTGCTGCTGTGGCTGGCTCTCCTGACTTCCTCTGTGCTGCTGTGGCTGACTCTCCTGACATCCTCTGTGCTGCTGTGGCTGGCTCTGCTGACATCCTCTGTGCTGCTGTGGCAGGCTCTCCTGACATCCTCTGTGCTGCTGTGGCTGACTCTCCTGACATCCTCTGTGCTGCTGTGGCTGGCTCTCCTGACATCCTCTGTGCTGCTGTGGCAGGCTCTCCTGACATCCTCTGTGATGCTGTGGCTACCTCTCCTGACATCCTCTGTGCTGCTGTGGCTGGCTGTCCTGACATCCTCTGTGCTGCTGTGGCTGGCTCTCCTGACATCTTCTGTGCTGCTGTGGCTGACTCTCCTGAAATCCTTTGTGCTGCTGTGGCTGGCTGTCCTGACATCCTCTGTGCTGCTGTTGCTGGCTCTCCTGAAATCCTTTGTGCTGCTGTGGCTGGCTGTCCTGACATCCTCTGTGCTGCTGTGGCTGGCTCTCCTGACATTCTCTGTGCTGCTGTGGCTGGCTCTCCTGACATCCTCTGTGCTGCTGTGGCTGGCTCTCCTGACTTCCTCTGTGCTGCTGTGGCTGGCTCTCCTGACATCCTCTGTGCTGCTGTGGCTGGCTCTCCTGACATCCTCTGTGCTGCTGTGGCTACCTCTCCTGACATCCTCTGTGCTGCTGTGGCTGGCTCTATTGACATCCTCTGTGCTGCTGTGGCTGGCTCTCCTGACATCCTCTGTGCTGCTGTGGCTGGCTCTCTTGACTTCCTCTGTGCTGCTGTGGCTGACTCTCCTGACATCCTCTGTGCTGCTGTGGCTGGCTCTCCTGACATCCTCTGTGATGCTGTGGCTGGCTCTCCTGACATCCTCTGTGCTGCTGTGGCTGCCTCTCCTGACATCCTCTGTGCTGCTGTGGCTGGCTCTCCTGACATCCTCTGTGCTGCTGTGGCAGGCTCTCCTGACATCCTCTGTGGTGCTGTGGCTGGCTCTCCTGACATCCTCTGTGCTGCTGTGGCTGGCCCTCCTGACATCCTCTGTGCTGCTGTGGCTGGCTCTCCTGACATCCTCTGTGCTGCTGTGGCTGGCTCTCCTGACATCCTCTGTGCTGCTGTGGCAGGCTCTCCTGACATCCTCTGTGGTGCTGTGGCTGGCTCTCCTGACATCCTCTGTGCTGCTGTGGCTGGCCCTCCTGACATCCTCTGTGCTGCTGTGGCTGGCTCTCCTGACATCCTCTGTGCTGCTGTGGCTGACTCTCCTGACATCCTCTGCGCTGCTGTGGCTGGCTCTCCTGACATCCTCTGCGCTGCTGTGGCTGACTCTCCTGACATACTCTGCGCTGCTGTGGCTGGCGCTCCTGACATCCTCTGCGCTGCTGTGGCTGGCTCTCCTGACATCCTCTGTGCTGCTGTGGCAGGCTCTCCTGACATCCTCTGTGCTGCTGTGGCTGGCTCTCCTGACATCCTCTGTGCTGCTGTGGCTGGCTCTCCTGACATCCTCTGTGCTGCTGTGGCTGGCTCTCCTGACATCCTCTGTGCTGCTGTGGCTGACTCTCCTGACATCCTCTGTGCTGCTGTTGCTGGCTCTCCTGACATCCTCTGTGCTGCTGTGGCTGGCTCTCCTGACATCCTCTGTGCTGCTGTGGCTTACTCTCCTGACACACTCTGTGCTGCTGTGGCTGGCTCTCCTGACATCCTCTGCGCTGCTGTGGCTGGCTCTCCTGACATCCTCTGTGCTGCTGTGGCTGGCTCTCCTGACATCCTCTATGCTGCTGTGGCTGGCTCTCCTGACATCCTCTGTGCTGCTGTGGCAGGCTCTCCTGAGATCCTCTGTGCTGCTGTGGCTGGCTCTCCTGACATCCTCTGTGCTGCTGTGGCTGGCTCTCCTGACATCCTCTGTGCTGCTGTGGCTGCCTTTCCTGACATCCTCTGTGCTGCTGTAGCTGGCTCTCCTGACATCCTCTGTGCTGCTGTGGCTGGCTCTCCTGACATTCTCTGTGCTGCTGTGGCTGGCTCTCCTGACATCCTCTGTGCTGCTGTGGCTGGCTCTCTCTCCTGACATCCTCTGTGCTGCTGTGGCTGGCTCTCCTGACATCCTCTGTGCTGCTGTGGCAGGCTCTCCTGACATCCTCTGTGCTGTTGTGGCTGGCTCTCTTGACTTCCTCTGTGCTGCTGTGGCAGGCTCTCCTGACATCCTCTGTGCTGTTGCTGGCTCTCCTGACATCCTCTGTGCTGCTGTGGCTGGCTCTCCTGACATCCTCTGTGCTGCTGTTGCTGGCTCTCCTGACATCCTCTGTGCTGCTGTGGCTGGCTCTCCTGACATCCTCTGTGCTGCTGTGGCTGGCTCTCCTGACATCCTCTGTGCTGCTGTGGCTGTCTCTCCTGACATACTCTGCGCTGCTGTGGCTGGCTCTCCTGACATCCTCTGTGCTGCTGTGGCTACCTCTCCTGACATACTCTGCGCTGCTGTGGCTGGCTCTCCTGACATCCTCTGTGCTGCTGTGGCTGGCTCTCCTGACATCCTCTGCGCTGCTGTGGCTGGCTCTCCTGACATCCTCTGTGCTGCTGTGGCTGGCTCTCCTGACATCCTCTGTGCTGCTGTGGCTGGCTCTCTTGACTTCCTCTGTGCTGCTGTGGCTGGCTCTCCTGACATCCTCTGTGCTGCTGTGACTGGCTCTCTTGACTTCCTCTGTGCTGCTGTGGCTGGCTCTCCTGACATCCTCTGTGCTGCTGTGGCTGGCTCTCCTGACATCCTCTGTGCTGCTGTGGCTGGCTCTCCTGACATCCTCTGTGCTGCTGTGGCTGGCTCTCCTGATATTCTCTGTGCTGCTGTGGCTGGCTCTCCTGACATCCTCTGTGCTGCTGTGGCTGGCTCTCCTGACTTCCTCTGTGCTGCTGTGGCTGCCTCTCCTGATATTCTCTGTGCTGCTGTGGCTGGCTCTCCTGACATCCTCTGTGCTGCTGTGGCTGGCTCTCCTGACTTCCTCTGTGCTGCTGTGGCTGACTCTCCTGACATCCTCTGTGCTGCTGTGGCTGGCTCTCCTGACATCCTCTGTGCTGCTGTGGCTGGCTCTCCTGACATCCTCTGTGCTGCTGTGGCAGGCTCTCCTGACATCCTCTGTGCTGCTGTGGCTACCTCTCCTGACATCCTCTGTGCTGCTGTGGCTGACTCTCCTGACATCCTCTGTGCTGCTGTGGCTACCTCTCCTGACATCCTCTGTGCTGCTGTGGCTGGCTCTCCTGACATCCTCTGTGCTGCTGTGGCTGGCTCTCTTGACATCCTCTGTGCTGCTGTGGCTGGCTCTCCTGACATCCTCTGTGCTGCTGTGGCAGGCTCTCCTGACATCCTCTGTGCTGCTGTGGCTGGCTCTCCTGACATCCTCTGTGCTGCTGTGGCTGGCTCTCCTGACATCCTCTGTGCTGCTGTGGCTGGCTCTCCTGACATCCTCTGTGCTGCTGTGGCTGGCTCTCCTGACATCCTCTGTGCTGCTGTGGCTGGCTCTCCTGACATCCTCTGTGCTGCTGTGGCTGGCTCTTCTGACATTCTCTGTGCTACTGTGGCTGGCTCTCATGGCATCCTCTGTGGAGCTGTGGCTACCTCTCCTGACATCCTCTGTGCTGCTGTGGCTGGCTCTCCTGACATCCTCTGTGCTGCTGTGGCAGGCTCTCCTGACATCCTCTGTGCTGCTGTGGCTGGCTCTCCTGACATCCTCTGTGCTGCTGTGGCTGGCTCTCCTGACATCCTCTGTGCTGCTGTGGCTGGCTCTCCTGACATCCTCTGTGCTGCTGTGGCTGGCTCTCCTGACATCCTCTGTGCTGCTGTGGCTGGCTCTCCTGACATCCTCTGTGCTGCTGTGGCTGGCTCTCCTGACATCCTCTGTGCTGCTGTGGCTACCTCTCCTGACATTCTCTGTGCTGCTGTGGCTGGCTCTTCTGACATTCTCTGTGCTACTGTGGCTGGCTCTCCTGACATCCTCTGTGCTGCTGTGGCAGGCTCTCATGGCATCCTCTGTGGAGCTGTGGCTACCTCTCCTGACATCCTCTGTGCTGCTGTGGCTGGCTCTCCTGACATCCTCTGTGCTGCTGTGGCTGGCTCTCCTGACATCCTCTGTGCTGCTGTGGCTACCTCTCCTGACATCCTCTGTGCTGCTGTGGCTAGCTCTCCTGACATTCTCTGTGCTGCTGTGGCAGGCTCTCCTGACATCCTCTGTGCTGCTGTGGCAGGCTCTCCTGACATCCTCTGTGCTGCTGTGGCTGGCTCTCCTGACATCCTCTGTGCTGCTGTTGCTGGCTCTCCTGACATCCTCTGTGCTGCTGTGGCCGGCTCTCCTGACATCCTCTGTGCTGCTGTGGCAGGCTCTCCTGACTTCCTCTGTGCTGCTGTGGCAGGCTCTCCTGACATTCTCTGTGCTGCTGTGGCTGGCTCTCCTGACATCCTCTGTGCTGCTGTGGCTGGCTCTCCTGACATCCTCTGTGCTGCTGTGGCTGGCTGTCCTGACATCCTCTGTGCTGCTGTGGCTGGCTCTCCTGACATCCTCTGTGCTGCTGTGGCTGGCTGTCCTGACATCCTCTGTGCTGCTGTTGCTGGCTCTCCTGACATCCTCTGTGCTGCTGTGGCAGGCTCTCCTGACATCCTCTGTGCTGCTGTGGCAGGCTCTCCTGACATTCTCTGTGCTGCTGTGGCTGGCTCTCCTGACATCCTCTGTGCTGCTGTGGCTGGCTCTCCTGACATCCTCTGTGCTGCTGTGGCTGGCTGTCCTGACATCCTCTGTGCTGCTGTGGCTGGCTCTCCTGACATCCTCTGTGCTGCTGTGGCTGGCTCTCCTGACATCCTCTGTGCTGCTGTGGCTTGCTCTCCTGACATCCTCTGTGCTGCTGTGGCTGAATCTCCTGACATCCTCTGTGCTGCTGTGGCTGGCTCTCCTGACATCCTCTGTGCTGCTGTGGCTGGCTCTCCTGACATCCTCTGTGCTGCTGTGGCAGGCTCTCTTGACTTCCTCTGTGCTGCTGTGGCTGGCTCTCCTGACATCCTCTGTGCTGCTGTGGCAGGCTCTCTTGACTTCCTCTGTGCTGCTGTGGCTGGCTCTCCTGACATCCTCTGTGCTGCTGTGGCTGGCTCTCCTGACATCCTCTGTGCTGCTGTGGCTGGCTGTCCTGACATCCTCTGTGCTGCTGTGGCTGGCTCTCCTGACATTCTCTGTGCTGCTGTGGCTGGCTCTCCTGACATCTCTGTGCTGCTGTGGCTGACTCTCCTGACATCCTCTGTGCTGCTGTTGCTGGCTCTCTTGACTTCCTCTGCGCTGCTGTGGCTGGCTCTCCTGACATCCTCTGTGCTGCTGTGGCTGAATCTCCTGACATCCTCTGTGCTGCTGTGGCTGGCTCTCCTGACATCCTCTGTGCTGCTGTGGCTGGCTCTCCTGACATCTTCTGTGCTGCTTTGGCAGGCTCACCTGACATCCTCTGTGCTGCTGTGGCAGGCTCACCTGACATCCTCTGTGCTGCTGTGGCTGGCTCTCCTGACATCTTCTGTGCTGCTTTGGCTGAATCTCCTGACATCCTCTGTGCTGCTGTGGCTGGCTCTCCTGACATCCTCTGTGCTGCTGTGGCTGAATCTCCTGACATCCTCTGTGCTGCTGTGGCTGGCTCTCCTGACATCCTCTGTGCTGCTGTGGCAGGCTCACCTGACATCCTCTGTGCTGCTGTGGCTGGCTCTCTTGACTTCCTCTGTGCTGCTGTGGCAGGCTCTCCTGACATCCTCTGTGCTGCTGTGGCAGGCTCTCTTGACTTCCTCTGTGCTGCTGTGGCTGGCTCTCCTGACATCCTCTGTGCTGCTGTGGCAGGCTCTCTTGACTTCCTCTGTGCTGCTGTGGCTGGCTCTCCTGACATCCTCTGTGGTGCTGTGGCTGGCTCTCCTGACATCCTCTGTGCTGCTGTGGCTGGCTCTCCTGACATCCTCTGTGCTGCTTTGGCTGGCTCTCCTGACATCCTCTGTGGTGCTGTGGCTGCCTCTCCTGACATCCTCTGTGCTGCTGTGGCTGGCTGTCCTGACATCCTCTGTGCTGCTGTGGCAGGCTCTCCTGACATCCTCTGTGCTGCTGTGGCTGGCTCTCCTGACATTCTCTGTGCTGCTGTGGCTGGCTCTCCTGACATCTCTGTGCTGCTGTGGCTGACTCTCCTGACATCCTCTGTGCTGCTGTGGCAGGCTCTCCTGACATCCTCTGTGCTGCTGTTGCTGGCTCTCCTGACATCCTCTGTGCTGCTGTGGCAGGCTCTCCTGACATCCTCTGTGCTGCTGTGGCTGGCTCTCCTGACTTCCTCTGTGCTGCTGTGGCTGGCTCTCCTGACATCCTCTGTGCTGCTGTGGCAGGCTCTCCTGACATCCTCTGTGCTGCTGTGGCTGGCTCTCCTGACATCCTCTGTGCTGCTGTGGCTGGCTCTCCTGACATCCTCTGTGCTGCTGTGGCAGGCTCTCCTGACATCCTCTTTGCTGCTGTGGCTGGCTCTCCTGACTTCCTCTGTGCTGCTGTGGCTGGCTCTCCTGACATCCTCTGTGCTGCTGTGGCAGGCTCTCCTGACATCCTCTGTGCTGCTGTGGCTGGCTCTCCTGACATCCTCTGTGCTGCTGTGGCTGGCTCTCCTGACTTCCTCTGTGCTGCTGTGGCTACCTCTCCTGACATCCTCTGTGCTGCTGTGGCTTGCTCTCCTGACATCCTCTGTGCTGCTGTGGCTTGCTCTCCTGACATCCTCTGTGCTGCTGTGGCTGGCTGTCCTGACTTCCTCTGTGCTGCTGTGGCTGGCTCCCCTGACATCCTCTGCGCTGCTGTGGCTGGCTCTCCTGACATCCTCTGTGCTGCTGTGGCAGACTCTCCTGACATCCTCTGTGCTGTTGTGGCTGCCTCTCCTGACTTCCTCTGTGCTGCTGTGGCAGGCTCTCTTGACTTCCTCTGTGCTGCTGTGGCAGGCTCTCCTGACATCCTCTGTGCTGCTGTGGCTGGCTCTCCTGACATCCTCTGTGCTGCTGTGGCAGGCTCTCTTGACTTCCTCTGTGCTGCTGTGGCTGGCTCTCCTGACATCCTCTGTGCTGCTGTGGCAGGCTCTCCTGACATCCTCTGTGCTGCTGTGGCTGGCTCTCCTGACATTCTCTGTGCTGCTGTGGCTGGCTCTCCTGACATCCTCTGTGCTGCTGTGGCTGGCTCTCTTGACTTCCTCTGCGCTGCTGTGGCTGGCTCCCCTGACATCCTCTGCGCTGCTGTGGCTGGCTCTCCTGACATCCTCTGTGCTGCTGTGGCTGACTCTCCTGACATCCTCTGTGCTGCTGTGGCTGGCTCTCCTGACATCCTCTGTGCTGCTGTGGCTGGCTCTCCTGACATCCTCTGTGCTGCTGTGGCTGCCTCTCCTGACATCCTCTGTGCTGCTGTGGCTGGCTCTCCTGACATCCTCTGTGCTGCTGTGGCAGGCTCTCCTGACATCCTCTGTGGTGCTGTGGCTGGCTCTCCTGACATCCTCTGTGCTGCTGTGGCTGGCCCTCCTGACATCCTCTGTGCTGCTGTGGCTGGCTCTCCTGACATCCTCTGTGCTGCTGTGGCTGGCTCTCCTGACATCCTCTGTGCTGCTGTGGCAGGCTCTCCTGACATCCTCTGTGGTGCTGTGGCTGGCTCTCCTGACATCCTCTGTGCTGCTGTGGCTGGCCCTCCTGACATCCTCTGTGCTGCTGTGGCTGGCTCTCCTGACATCCTCTGTGCTGCTGTGGCTGACTCTCCTGACATCCTCTGCGCTGCTGTGGCTGGCTCTCCTGACATCCTCTGCGCTGCTGTGGCTGACTCTCCTGACATACTCTGCGCTGCTGTGGCTGGCGCTCCTGACATCCTCTGCGCTGCTGTGGCTGGCTCTCCTGACATCCTCTGTGCTGCTGTGGCAGGCTCTCCTGACATCCTCTGTGCTGCTGTGGCTGGCTCTCCTGACATCCTCTGTGCTGCTGTGGCTGGCTCTCCTGACATCCTCTGTGCTGCTGTGGCTGGCTCTCCTGACATCCTCTGTGCTGCTGTGGCTGACTCTCCTGACATCCTCTGTGCTGCTGTTGCTGGCTCTCCTGACATCCTCTGTGCTGCTGTGGCTGGCTCTCCTGACATCCTCTGTGCTGCTGTGGCTTACTCTCCTGACATACTCTGTGCTGCTGTGGCTGGCTCTCCTGACATCCTCTGCGCTGCTGTGGCTGGCTCTCCTGACATCCTCTGTGCTGCTGTGTCTGGCTGTCCTGACATCCTCTGTGCTGCTGTGGCTGGCTCTCCTGACATTCTCTGTGCTGCTGTGGCTGGCTCTCCTGACTTCCTCTGTGCTGCTGTGGCTGCCTCTCTTGACTTCCTCTGTGCTGCTGTGGCAGGCTCTCCTGAGATCCTCTGTGCTGCTGTGGCAGGCTCTCCTGAGATCCTCTGTGCTGCTGTGGCTGGCTCTCCTGACATCCTCTGTGCTGCTGTGGCTGGCTCTCCTGACATCCTCTGTGCTGCTGTGGCTGACTCTCCTGACATCCTCTGTGCTGCTGTTGCTGGCTCTCCTGACATCCTCTGTGCTGCTGTGGCTGGCTCTCCTGACATCCTCTGTGCTGCTGTGGCTTACTCTCCTGACATACTCTGTGCTGCTGTGGCTGGCTCTCCTGACATCCTCTGCGCTGCTGTGGCTGGCTCTCCTGACATCCTCTGTGCTGCTGTGGCTGGCTCTCCTGACATCCTCTATGCTGCTGTGGCTGGCTCTCCTGTCATCCTCTGTGCTGCTGTGGCAGGCTCTCCTGAGATCCTCTGTGCTGCTGTGGCTGGCTCTCCTGACATCCTCTGCGCTGCTGTGGCTGGCTCTCCTGACATCCTCTGTGCTGCTGTAGCTGGCTCTCCTGACATCCTCTGTGCTGCTGTGGCTGGCTCTCCTGACATTCTCTGTGCTGCTGTGGCTGGCTCTCCTGACATCCTCTGTGCTGCTGTGGCTGGCTCTCTCTCCTGACATCCTCTGTGCTGCTGTGGCTGGCTCTCCTGACATACTCTGTGCTGCTGTGGCAGGCTCTCCTGACATCCTCTGTGCTGTTGTGGCTGGCTCTCTTGACTTCCTCTGTGCTGCTGTGGCTGGCTCTCCTGACATCCTCTGTGCTGCTGTTGCTGGCTCTCCTGACATCCTCTGTGCTGCTGTGGCTGGCTCTCCTGACATCCTCTGTGCTGCTGTTGCTGGCTCTCCTGACATCCTCTGTGCTGCTGTGGCAGGCTCTCCTGACATCCTCTGTGCTGCTGTGGCTGGCTCTCCTGACATCCTCTGTGCTGCTGTGGCTGGCTCTCCTGACATCCTCTGTGCTGCTGTGGCTGGCTCTCCTGACATCCTCTGTGCTGCTGTGGCTGACTCTCCTGACATCCTCTGTGCTGCTGTTGCTGGCTCTCCTGACATCCTCTGTGCTGCTGTGGCTGACTCTCCTGACATCCTCTGTGCTGCTGTTGCTGGCTCTCCTGACATCCTCTGTGCTGCTGTGGCTGGCTCTCCTGACATCCTCTGTGCTGCTGTGGCTTACTCTCCTGACATACTCTGTGCTGCTGTGGCTGGCTCTCCTGACATCCTCTGCGCTGCTGTGGCTGGCTCTCCTGACATCCTCTGTGCTGCTGTGTCTGGCTGTCCTGACATCCTCTGTGCTGCTGTGGCTGGCTCTCCTGACATTCTCTGTGCTGCTGTGGCTGGCTCTCCTGACTTCCTCTGTGCTGCTGTGGCTGCCTCTCTTGACTTCCTCTGTGCTGCTGTGGCAGGCTCTCCTGAGATCCTCTGTGCTGCTGTGGCAGGCTCTCCTGAGATCCTCTGTGCTGCTGTGGCTGGCTCTCCTGACATCCTCTGTGCTGCTGTGGCTGGCTCTCCTGACATCCTCTGTGCTGCTGTGGCTGACTCTCCTGACATCCTCTGTGCTGCTGTTGCTGGCTCTCCTGACATCCTCTGTGCTGCTGTGGCTGGCTCTCCTGACATCCTCTGTGCTGCTGTGGCTTACTCTCCTGACATACTCTGTGCTGCTGTGGCTGGCTCTCCTGACATCCTCTGCGCTGCTGTGGCTGGCTCTCCTGACATCCTCTGTGCTGCTGTGGCTGGCTCTCCTGACATCCTCTATGCTGCTGTGGCTGGCTCTCCTGTCATCCTCTGTGCTGCTGTGGCAGGCTCTCCTGAGATCCTCTGTGCTGCTGTGGCTGGCTCTCCTGACATCCTCTGCGCTGCTGTGGCTGGCTCTCCTGACATCCTCTGTGCTGCTGTAGCTGGCTCTCCTGACATCCTCTGTGCTGCTGTGGCTGGCTCTCCTGACATTCTCTGTGCTGCTGTGGCTGGCTCTCCTGACATCCTCTGTGCTGCTGTGGCTGGCTCTCTCTCCTGACATCCTCTGTGCTGCTGTGGCTGGCTCTCCTGACATACTCTGTGCTGCTGTGGCAGGCTCTCCTGACATCCTCTGTGCTGTTGTGGCTGGCTCTCTTGACTTCCTCTGTGCTGCTGTGGCTGGCTCTCCTGACATCCTCTGTGCTGCTGTTGCTGGCTCTCCTGACATCCTCTGTGCTGCTGTGGCTGGCTCTCCTGACATCCTCTGTGCTGCTGTTGCTGGCTCTCCTGACATCCTCTGTGCTGCTGTGGCTGGCTCTCCTGACATCCTCTGTGCTGCTGTGGCTGGCTCTCCTGACATCCTCTGTGCTGCTGTGGCTGTCTCTCCTGACATACTCTGCGCTGCTGTGGCTGGCTCTCCTGACATCCTCTGTGCTGCTGTGGCTACCTCTCCTGACATACTCTGCGCTGCTGTGGCTGGCTCTCCTGACATCCTCTGTGCTGCTGTGGCTGGCTCTCCTGACATCCTCTGCGCTGCTGTGGCTGGCTCTCCTGACATCCTCTGTGCTGCTGTGGCTGGCTCTCCTGACATCCTCTGTGCTGCTGTGGCTGGCTCTCTTGACTTCCTCTGTGCTGCTGTGGCTGGCTCTCCTGACATCCTCTGTGCTGCTGTGACTGGCTCTCTTGACTTCCTCTGTGCTGCTGTGGCTGGCTCTCCTGACATCCTCTGTGCTGCTGTGGCTGGCTCTCCTGACATCCTCTGTGCTGCTGTGGCTGGCTCTCCTGACATCCTCTGTGCTGCTGTGGCTGGCTCTCTTGACTTCCTCTGTGCTGCTGTGGCTGGCTCTCCTGACATCCTCTGTGCTGCTGTGACTGGCTCTCTTGACTTCCTCTGTGCTGCTGTGGCTGGCTCTCCTGACTTCCTCTGTGCTGCTGTGGCTGGCTCTCCTGATATTCTCTGTGCTGCTGTGGCTGGCTCTCCTGACATCCTCTGTGCTGCTGTGGCTGGCTCTCCTGACATCCTCTGTGCTGCTGTGGCTGGCTCTCCTGACTTCCTCTGTGCTGCTGTGGCTGCCTCTCCTGATATTCTCTGTGCTGCTGTGGCTGGCTCTCCTGACATCCTCTGTGCTGCTGTGGCTGGCTCTCCTGACTTCCTCTGTGCTGCTGTGGCTGACTCTCCTGACATCCTCTGTGCTGCTGTGGCTGGCTCTCCTGACATCCTCTGTGCTGCTGTGGCTGGCTCTCCTGACATCCTCTGTGCTGCTGTGGCAGGCTCTCCTGACATCCTCTGTGCTGCTGTGGCTACCTCTCCTGACATCCTCTGTGCTGCTGTGGCTGACTCTCCTGACATCCTCTGTGCTGCTGTGGCTACCTCTCCTGACATCCTCTGTGCTGCTGTGGCTGGCTCTCCTGACATCCTCTGTGCTGCTGTGGCTGGCTCTCTTGACATCCTCTGTGCTGCTGTGGCTGGCTCTCCTGACATCCTCTGTGCTGCTGTGGCAGGCTCTCCTGACATCCTCTGTGCTGCTGTGGCTGGCTCTCCTGACATCCTCTGTGCTGCTGTGGCTGGCTCTCCTGACATCCTCTGTGCTGCTGTGGCTGGCTCTCCTGACATCCTCTGTGCTGCTGTGGCTGGCTCTCCTGACATCCTCTGTGCTGCTGTGGCTGGCTCTCCTGACATCCTCTGTGCTGCTGTGGCTGGCTCTCCTGACATCCTCTGTGCTGCTGTGGCTACCTCTCCTGACATTCTCTGTGCTGCTGTGGCTGGCTCTTCTGACATTCTCTGTGCTACTGTGGCTGGCTCTCCTGACATCCTCTGTGCTGCTGTGGCAGGCTCTCATGGCATCCTCTGTGGAGCTGTGGCTACCTCTCCTGACATCCTCTGTGCTGCTGTGGCTGGCTCTCCTGACATCCTCTGTGCTGCTGTGGCTGGCTCTCCTGACATCCTCTGTGCTGCTGTGGCTGGCTCTCCTGACATCCTCTGTGCTGCTGTGGCTACCTCTCCTGACATCCTCTGTGCTGCTGTGGCTAGCTCTCCTGACATTCTCTGTGCTGCTGTGGCAGGCTCTCCTGACATCCTCTGTGCTGCTGTGGCAGGCTCTCCTGACATCCTCTGTGCTGCTGTGGCTGGCTCTCCTGACATCCTCTGTGCTGCTGTTGCTGGCTCTCCTGACATCCTCTGTGCTGCTGTGGCAGGCTCTCCTGACATCCTCTGTGCTGCTGTGGCAGGCTCTCCTGACTTCCTCTGTGCTGCTGTGGCTGGCTCTCCTGACATCCTCTGTGCTGCTGTGGCTGGCTCTCCTGACATCCTCTGTGCTGCTGTGGCTGGCTGTCCTGACATCCTCTGTGCTGCTGTGGCTGGCTCTCCTGACATCCTCTGTGCTGCTGTGGCTGGCTGTCCTGACATCCTCTGTGCTGCTGTTGCTGGCTCTCCTGACATCCTCTGTGCTGCTGTGGCAGGCTCTCCTGACATCCTCTGTGCTGCTGTGGCAGGCTCTCCTGACATTCTCTGTGCTGCTGTGGCTGGCTCTCCTGACATCCTCTGTGCTGCTGTGGCTGGCTCTCCTGACATCCTCTGTGCTGCTGTGGCTGGCTGTCCTGACATCCTCTGTGCTGCTGTGGCTGGCTCTCCTGACATCCTCTGTGCTGCTGTGGCTGGCTCTCCTGACATCCTCTGTGCTGCTGTGGCTTGCTCTCCTGACATCCTCTGTGCTGCTGTGGCTGAATCTCCTGACATCCTCTGTGCTGCTGTGGCTGGCTCTCCTGACATCCTCTGTGCTGCTGTGGCTGGCTCTCCTGACATCCTCTGTGCTGCTGTGGCAGGCTCTCTTGACTTCCTCTGTGCTGCTGTGGCTGGCTCTCCTGACATCCTCTGTGCTGCTGTGGCAGGCTCTCTTGACTTCCTCTGTGCTGCTGTGGCTGGCTCTCCTGACATCCTCTGTGGTGCTGTGGCTGGCTCTCCTGACATCCTCTGTGCTGCTGTGGCTGGCTGTCCTGACATCCTCTGTGCTGCTGTGGCTGGCTCTCCTGACATTCTCTGTGCTGCTGTGGCTGGCTCTCCTGACATCTCTGTGCTGCTGTGGCTGACTCTCCTGACATCCTCTGTGCTGCTGTTGCTGGCTCTCTTGACTTCCTCTGCGCTGCTGTGGCTGGCTCTCCTGACATCCTCTGTGCTGCTGTGGCTGAATCTCCTGACATCCTCTGTGCTGCTGTGGCTGGCTCTCCTGACATCCTCTGTGCTGCGGTGGCTGGCTCTCCTGACATCTTCTGTGCTGCTTTGGCAGGCTCACCTGACATCCTCTGTGCTGCTGTGGCAGGCTCACCTGACATCCTCTGTGCTGCTGTGGCTGAATCTCCTGACATCCTCTGTGCTGCTGTGGCTGGCTCTCCTGACATCCTCTGTGCTGCTGTGGCAGGCTCACCTGACATCCTCTGTGCTGCTGTGGCTGGCTCTCTTGACTTCCTCTGTGCTGCTGTGGCAGGCTCTCCTGACATCCTCTGTGCTGCTGTGGCAGGCTCTCTTGACTTCCTCTGTGCTGCTGTGGCTGGCTCTCCTGACATCCTCTGTGCTGCTGTGGCAGACTCTCCTGACATCCTCTGTGCTGCTGTGGCTGGCTCTCCTGACATCCTCTGTGCTGCTGTGGCTGGCTCTCCTGACATCCTCTGTGCTGCTTTGGCTGGCTCTCCTGACATCCTCTGTGGTGCTGTGGCTGCCTCTCCTGACATCCTCTGTGCTGCTGTGGCTGGCTCTCCTGACATCCTCTGTGCTGCTTTGGCTGGCTCTCCTGACATCCTCTGTGGTGCTGTGGCTGCCTCTCCTGACATCCTCTGTGCTGCTGTGGCTGGCTGTCCTGACATCCTCTGTGCTGCTGTGGCTGGCTCTCCTGACATTCTCTGTGCTGCTGTGGCTGGCTCTCCTGACATCTCTGTGCTGCTGTGGCTGACTCTCCTGACATCCTCTGTGCTGCTGTGGCAGGCTCTCCTGACATCCTCTGTGCTGCTGTGGCAGGCTCTCCTGACATCCTCTGTGCTGCTGTGGCAGGCTCTCCTGACATTCTCTGTGCTGCTGTGGCTGGCTCTCCTGACATCCTCTGTGCTGCTGTGGCTGGCTCTCCTGACATCCTCTGTGCTGCTGTGGCTGGCTGTCCTGACATCCTCTGTGCTGCTGTGGCTGGCTCTCCTGACATCCTCTGTGGTGCTGTGGCTGGCTCTCCTGACATTCTCTGTGCTGCTGTGGCTGGCTCTCCTGACATCCTCTGTGCTGCTGTGGCTGACTCTCCTGACATCCTCTGTGCTGCTGTGGCAGGCTCTCCTGACATCCTCTGTGCTGCTGTTGCTGGCTCTCCTGACATCCTCTGTGCTGCTGTTGCAGGCTCTCCTGACATCCTCTGTGCTGCTGTGGCTGTCTCTCCTGACATCCTCTGTGCTGTTGTGGCTGGCTCTCCTGACATTCTCTGTGCTGCTGTGGCTGGCTCTCCTGACATCCTCTGTGCTGCTGTGGCTGGCTCTCCTGACATCCTCTGTGCTGCTGTGGCTGGCTGTCCTGACATCCTCTGTGCTGCTGTGGCTGGCTCTCCTGACATCCTCTGCGCTGCTGTGGCTACCTCTCCTGACATCCTCTGTGCTGCTGTGGCTGACTCTCCTGACATCCTCTGTGCTGCTGTGGCTGGCTCTCCTGACATTCTCTGTGCTGCTGTGGCTGGCTCTCCTGACATCCTCTGTGCTGCTGTGGCTGGCTCTCCTGACATCCTCTGTGCTGCTGTGGCTGGCTGTCCTGACATCCTCTGTGCTGCTGTGGCTGGCTCTCTTGACATCCTCTGTGCTGCTGTGGCTGGCTCTCCTGACATCCTCTGTGCTGCTGTGGCAGGCTCTCCTGACATCCTCTGTGCTGCTGTGGCTGGCTCTCCTGACTTCCTCTGTGCTGCTGTGGCAGGCTCTCCTGACATTCTCTGTGCTGCTGTGGCTGGCTCTCCTGACATCCTCTGTGCTGCTGTGGCTGGCTGTCCTGACATCCTCTGTGCTGCTGTGGCTGGCTGTCCTGACATCCTCTGTGCTGCTGTGGCAGGCTCTCCTGACATCCTCTGTGCTGCTGTGGCTGGCTGTCCTGACATCCTCTGTGCTGCTGTGGCTGGCTCTCCTGACATCCTCTGTGCTGCTGTGCCTGGCTCTCCTGACATCCTCTGTGCTGCTGTGGCAGGCTCTCCTGACATCCACTGTGCTGCTGTGGCTGGCTCTGCTGACATTCTCTGTGCTGCTGTGGCAGGCTCTCCTGACATCCTCTGTGCTGCTGTGGCAGGCTCTCCTGACATCCTCTGTGCTGCTGTGGCAGGCTCTCCTGACAAACTCTGTGCTGCTGTGGCTGGCTCTCCTGACATCCTCTGTGCTGCTGTGGCTGGCTCTCCTGACATCCTCTGTGCTGCTGTGGCAGGCTCTCTTGACTTCCTCTGTGCTGCTGTGGCTGGCTCTCCTGACATCCTCTGTGCTGCTGTGGCAGGCTCTCCTGACATCCTCTGTGCTGCTGTGGCTGGCTCTCCTGACATCCTCTGTGCTGCTGTGGCTGGCTCTCCTGACATCCTCTGTGCTGCTGTGGCTGGCTCTCCTGACATACTCTGTGCTGCTGTGGCAGGCTCTCCTGACATCCTCTGTGCTGCTGTGGCAGGCTCTCCTGACATCCTCTGTGCTGCTGTGGCTGGCTCTCCTGACATCCTCTGTGCTGCTGTGGCAGGCTCTCCTGACATCCTCTGTGCTGCTGTGGCTGTCTCTCCTGACATCCTCTGTGCTGCTGTGGCTGGCTCTCTTGACTTCCTCTGTGCTGCTGTGGCTGGCTCTCCTGACATCCTCTGTGCTGCTGTGGCAGGCTCTCCTGACATCCTCTGTGCTGCTGTGGCTGGCTCTCCTGACATCCTCTGTGCTGCTGTGGCTGGCTCTCTTGACATCCTCTGTGCTGCTGTGGCAGACTCTCCTGACATCCTCTGTGCTGCTGTGGCAGGCTCTCCTGACATCCTCTGTGCTGCTGTAGCTGGCTCTCCTGACATCCTCTGTGCTGCTGTGGCTGGCTCTCTTGACTTCCTCTGTGCTGCTGTGGCTGGCTCTCCTGACATCCTCTGTGCTGCTGTGGCTGGCTCTCTTGACTTCCTCTGTGCTGCTGTGGCTAGCTCTCCTGACATCCTCTGTGCTGCTGTGGCTGGCTCTCTTGACTTCCTCTGTGCTGCTGTGGCTGGCTGTCCTGACATCCTCTGTGCTGCTGTGGCTGGCTCTCCTGACATCCTCTGTGCTGCTGTGGCTGACTTTCCTGACATCCTCTGTGCTGCTGTGGCTGGCTCTCCTGACATCCTCTGTGCTGCTGTGGCTGGCTCTCCTGACATCCTCTGTGCTGCTGTGGCTGGCTCTCCTGACATCCTCTGTGCTGCTGTGGCTGGCTCTCTTGACATCCTCTGTGCTGCTGTGGCTGGCTGTCCTGACATCCTCTGTGCTGCTGTGGCTGGCTCTCCTGACATCCTCTGTGCTGCTGTGGCTGGCTCTCCTGACATCCTCTGTGCTGCTGTGGCTGGCTTTCCTGACATCCTCTGTGCTGCTGTGGCTGGCTCTCCTGACATCCTCTGTGCTGCTGTGGCTGGCTCTCCTGACATTCTCTGTGCTGCTGTGGCTGGCTCTCCTGACATCCTCTGTGCTGCTGTGGCTGACTTTCCTGACATCCTCTGTGCTGCTGTGGCAGGCTCTCCTGATATCCTCTGTGCTGCTGTTGCTGGCTCTCCTGACATCCTCTGTGCTGCTGTGGCAGGCTCTCCTGACATCCTCTGTGCTGCTGTGGCTGGCTCTCCTGACATTCTCTGTGCTGCTGTGGCTGGCCCTCCTGACATCCTCTGTGCTGCTGTGGCTGGCTGTCCTGACATCCTCTGTGCTGCTGTGGCTGGCTCTCCTGACATCCTCTGTGCTGCTGTGGCAGGCTCCCCTGACATCCTCTGCGCTGCTGTGGCTGGCTCTCCTGACATCCTCTGTGCTGCTGTGGCTGGCTCTCCTGACATCCTCTGTGCTGCTGTGGCAGGCTCTCCTGACATCCTCTGTGCTGCTGTGGCTGGCTCTCCTGACATCCTCTGTGCTGCTGTGGCAGGCTCTCCTGACATCCTCTGTGCTGCTGTGGCTGGCTCTCTTGACTTCCTCTGTGCTGCTGTGGCTGGCTCTCCTGACATCCTCTGTGCTGCTGTGGCTGGCTCTCTTGACTTCCTCTGTGCTGCAGTGGCAAGCTCTCCTGACATCCTCTGTGCTGCTGTGGCTGGCTCTCCTGACATCCTCTGTGCTGCTGTGGCTGGCTCTCTTGACATCCTCTGTGCTGCTGTGGCAGACTCTCCTGACATCCTCTGTGCTGCTGTGGCAGGCTCTCCTGACATCCTCTGTGCTGCTGTGCCTGGCTCTCCTGACATCCTCTGTGCTGCTGTGGCAGGCTCTCCTGACATCCTCTGTGCTGCTGTGCCTGGCTCTCCTGACATCCTCTGTGCTGCTGTGGCAGGCTCTCCTGACATCCTCTGTGCTGCTGTGCCTGGCTCTCCTGACATCCTCTGTGCTGCTGTGGCAGGCTCTCCTGACATCCTCTGTACTGCTGTGGCAGGCTCTCCTGACATCCTCTGTGCTGCTGTGGCAGGCTCTCCTGACATCCACTGTGCTGCTGTGGCTGGCTCTCCTGACTTCCTCTGTGCTGCTGTGGCTGGCTCTCCTGACATCCTCTGTGCTGCTGTGGCTGGCTCTGCTGACATTCTCTGTGCTGCTGTGGCAGGCTCTCCTGACATCCTCTGTGCTAATGTGGCAGGCTCTCCTGACATCCTCTGTGCTGCTGTGGCTGGCTCTCCTGACTTCCTCTGTGCTGCTGTGGCTGGCTCTCCTGACATCCTCTGTGCTGCTGTGGCTGGCTCTGCTGACATTCTCAGTGCTGCTGTGGCAGGCTCTCCTGACATCCTCTGTGCTGCTGTGGCTGGCTCTCCTGACATACTCTGTGCTGCTGTGGCTGGCTCTCCTGACATTCTCTGTGCTGCTGTGGCTGGCTCTCCTGACATCCTCTGTGCTGCTGTGGCTGACTCTCCTGACATCCTCTGTGCTGCTGTGGCAGGCTCTCCTGACATCCTCTGTGCTGCTGTTGCTGGCTCTCCTGACATCCTCTGTGCTGCTGTGGCAGGCTCTCCTGACATCCTCTGTGCTGCTGTGGCTGGCTCTCCTGACTTCCTCTGTGCTGCTGTGGCTGGCTCTCCTGACATCCTCTGTGCTGTTGTGGCAGGCTCTCCTGACATTCTCTGTGCTGCTGTGGCTGGCTCTCCTGACTTCCTCTGTGCTGTTGTGGCAGGCTCTCCTGACATCCTCTGTGCTGCTGTGGCTGGCTCTCCTGACATTCTCTGTGCTTCTGTGGCTGGCTCTCCTGACATCCTCTGTGCTGCTGTGGCTGGCTCTCCTGACATCCTCTGTGCTGCTGTGGCTGGCTGTCCTGACATCCTCTGTGCTGCTGTGGCTGGCTCTCCTGACATCCTCTGTGCTGCTGTGGCAGGCTCCCCTGACATCCTCTGCGCTGCTGTGGCTGGCTCTCCTGACATCCTCTGTGCTGCTGTGGCTGGCTCTCCTGACATCCTCTGTGCTGCTGTGGCAGGCTCTCCTGACATCCTCTGTGCTGCTGTGGCTGGCTCTCTTGACTTCCTCTGTGCTGCTGTGGCTGGCTCTCCTGACATCCTCTGCGCTGCTGTGGCTGGCTCTCCTGACATCCTCTGTGCTGCTGTGGCTGGCTCTCTTGACATCCTCTGTGCTGCTGTGGCTGGCTCTCCTGACTTCCTCTGTGCTGCTGTGGCTGGTTCTCCTGACATCCTCTGTGCTGCTGTGGCTGGCTGTCCTGACATCCTCTGTGCTGCTGTGGCTGGCTCTCCTGACATCCTCTGTGCTGCTGTGGCTGGCTCTCCTGACATCCTCTGTGCTGCTGTGGCAGGCTCTCCTAACATCCTCTGTGCTGCTGTGGCTGGCTCTCCTGACTTCCTCTGTGCTGCTGTGGCAGGCTCTCCTGACATTCTCTGTGCTGCTGTGGCTGGCTCTCCTGACATCCTCTGTGCTGCTGTGGCTGGCTCTCCTGACATCCTCTGTGCTGCTGTGGCAGGCTCTCCTGACATTCTCTGTGCTGCTGTGGCTGGCTCTCCTGACATCCTCTGTGCTGCTGTGGCTGGCTCTCCTGACATCCTCTGTGCTGCTGTGGCTGACTCTCCTGACATCATCTGTGCTGCTGTGGCTGGCTCTCCTGACTTCCTCTGTGCTGCTGTGGCTGACTCTCCTGACATCATCTGTGCTGCTGTGGCTGGCTGTCCTGACATCCTCTGTGCTGCTGTGGCTGGCTGTCCTGACATCCTCTGTGCTGCTGTGGCAGGCTCTCCTGACATCATCTGTGCTGCTGTGGCTGGCTCTCCTGACATCCTCTGTGCTGCTGTTGCTGGCTCTCCTGACATCCTCTGTGCTGCTGTGGCTGGCTCTCCTGACTTCCTCTGTGCTGCTGTGGCTGGCTCTCCTGACATCCTCTGTGCTGCTGTGGCTGGCTGTCCTGACATCCTCTGTGCTGCTGTGGCTTGCTCTCCTGACATCCTCTGTGCTGCTGTGGCTGGCTCTCCTGACATCCTCTGTGCTGCTGTGGCAGGCTCTCCTGACATCCTCTGTGCTGCTGTGGCTGGCTCTCCTGACTTCCTCTGTGCTGCTGTGGCAGGCTCTCCTGACATTCTCTGTGCTGCTGTGGCTGGCTCTCCTGACATCCTCTGTGCTGCTGTGGCTGGCTCTCCTGACATCCTCTGTGCTGCTGTGGCTGGCTCTCCTGACATCCTCTGTGCTGCTGTGGCTGGCTCTCCTGACATCCTCTGTGCTGCTGTGGCAGGCTCTCCTGACTTCCTCTGTGCTGCTGTGGCAGGCTCTCCTGACATCCTCTGTGCTGCTGTGGCTGGCTCTCCTGACATCCTCTGTGCTGCTGTGGCTGGCTCTCCTGACATCCTCTGTGCTGCTGTGGCTGGCTCTCCTGACATCATCTGTGCTGCTGTGGCTGGCTCTCCTGACTTCCTCTGTGCTGCTGTGGCAGGCTCTCCTGACATCCTCTGTGCTGCTGTGGCTTGCTCTCCTGACATCCTCTGTGCTGCTGTGGCTGGCTCTCCTGACATTCTCTGTGCTGCTGTGGCTGGCTCTCCTGACATCCTCTGTGCTGCTGTGGCAGGCTCTCCTGACGTTCTTTGTGCTGCTGTGGCAGGCTCTCCTGACATCCTCTGTGCTGCTGTGGCAGGCTCTCCTGACATCCTCTGTGCTGCTGTGGCAGGCTCTCCTGACATCCTCTGTGCTGCTGTGGCTGGCTCTCTTGACTTCCTCTGTGCTGCTGTGGCAGACTCTCCTGACATCCTCTGTGCTGCTGTGGCAGACTCTCCTGACATCCTTTGTGCTGCTGTGGCAGGCTCTCCTGACTTCCTCTGTGGTGCTGTGGCTACCTCTCCTGACATCCTCTGTGCTGCTGTGGCTGGCTGTCCTGACATCCTCTGTGCTGCTGTGGCTGGCTCTCCTGACATTCTCTGTGCTGCTGTGGCTGGCTCTCCTGACATCCTCTGTGCTGCTGTGGCTGGCTCTCCTGACATCCTCTGTGCTGCTGTGGCAGGCTCTCCTGACATCCTCTGTGCTGCTGTGGCTGGCTCTCCTGACTTCCTCTGTGGTGCTGTGGCTACCTCTCCTGACATCCTCTGTGCTGCTGTGGCTGGCTGTCCTGACATCCTCTGTGCTGCTGTGGCTGGCTCTCCTGACATTCTCTGTGCTGCTGTGGCTGGCTCTCCTGACATCCTCTGTGCTGCTGTGGCTGGCTCTCCTGACATCCTCTGTGCTGCTGTGGCTGGCTGTCCTGACATCCTCTGTGCTGCTGTGGCTGGCTCTCTTGACATCCTCTGTGCTGCTGTGGCTGGCTCTCCTGACATCCTCTGTGCTGCTGTGGCTGGCTCTCCTGACTTCCTCTGTGCTGCTGTGGCAGGCTCTCCTGACATCCTCTGTGCTGCTGTGGCTGGCTCTCCTGACATCCTCTGTGCTGCTGTGGCTGGCTGTCCTGACATCCTCTGTGCTGCTGTGGCTGGCTGTCCTGACATCCTCTGTGCTGCTGTGGCAGGCTCTCCTGACATCCTCTGTGCTGCTGTGGCTGGCTCTCCTGACTTCCTCTGTGCTGCTGTGGCTGGCTCTCCTGACATCCTCTGTGCTGCTGTGGCTGGCTCTCCTGACATCCTCTGTGCTGCTGTGGCTGGCTGTCCTGACATCCTCTGTGCTGCTGTGGCTGGCTCTCCTGACATCCTCTGTGCTGCTGTGGCAGGCTCTCCTGACAAACTCTGTGCTGATGTGGCTGGCTCTCCTGACATCCTCTGTGCTGCTGTGGCAGGCTCTCCTGAAATCTTCTGTGCTGCTGTGGCTGGCTCTCCTGACATCCTCTGTGCTGCTGTGGCTGGCTCTGCTGACATCCTCTGTGCTGCTGTGGCTGGCTCTCCTGACATCCTCTGTGCTGCTGTGGCTGGCTCTCCTGACATACTCTGTGCTGCTGTGGCAGGCTCTCCTGACATCCTCTGTGCTGCTGAGGCTGGCTCTCCTGACATCCTCTGTGCTGCTGTGGCTGGCTCTCCTGACATCCTCTGTGCTGCTGTGGCAGGCTCTCTTGACTTCCTCTGTGCTGCTGTGGCAGGCTCTCCTGACATCCTCTGTGCTGCTGTGGCAGGCTCTCCTGACATCCTCTGTGCTGCTGTGGCTGGCTCTCCTGACATATTCTGTGCTGCTGTGGCTGGCTCTCCTGACATCCTCTGTGCTGCTGTGGCTGGCTCTCCTGACATACTCTGTGCTGCTGTGGCAGGCTCTCCTGACATCCTCTGTGCTGCTGTGGCTGGCTCTCCTGACATCCTCTGTGCTGCTGTGGCAGGCTCTCTTGACTTCCTCTGTGCTGCTGTGGCTGGCTCTCCTGACATCCTCTGTGCTGCTGTGGCAGGCTCTCCTGACATCCTCTGTGCTGCTGTGGCTGGCTCTCCTGACATCCTCTGTGCTGCTGTGGCTGGCTCTCTTGACATCCTCTGTGCTGCTGTGGCAGACTCTCCTGACATCCTCTGTGCTGCTGTGGCAGGCTCTCCTGACATCCTCTGTGCTGCTGTGGCTGGCTCTCCTGACATCCTCTGTGCTG
Organism: Ranitomeya imitator; assembly: GCF_032444005.1. Taxonomy (NCBI): domain Eukaryota; kingdom Metazoa; phylum Chordata; class Amphibia; order Anura; family Dendrobatidae; genus Ranitomeya; species Ranitomeya imitator. The sequence continues at coordinate 34,542,522 of NC_091283.1, forward strand.
CTGTGGCAGGCTCTCCTGACATCCTCTGTGCTGCTGTGGCTGGCTCTCTTGACTTCCTCTGTGCTGCTGTGGCAGGCTCTCCTGACATCCTCTGTGGTGCTGTGGCTACCTCTCCTGACATCCTCTGTGCTGCTGTGGCTGGCTCTCCTGACATCCTCTGTGCTGCTGTAGCTGGCTCTCCTGACATCCTCTGTGCTGCTGTGGCTGACTCTCCTGACATCCTCTGTGCTGCTGTGGCAGGCTCTCCTGACATCCTCTGTGCTGCTGTTGCTGGCTCTCCTGACATCCTCTGTGCTGCTGTGGCAGGCTCTCCTGACATCCTCTGTGCTGCTGTGGCTGGCTCTCCTGACATTCTCTGTGCTGCTGTGGCTGGCTCTCCTGACATCCTCTGTGCTGCTGTGGCTGGCTCTCCTGACATCCTCTGTGCTGCTGTGGCTGGCTGTCCTGACATCCTCTGTGCTGCTGTGGCTGGCTCTCCTGACATCCTCTGTGCTGCTGTGGCAGGCTCCCCTGACATCCTCTGCGCTGCTGTGGCTGGCTCTCCTGACATCCTCTGTGCTGCTGTGGCTGGCTCTCCTGACATCCTCTGTGCTGCTGTGGCAGGCTCTCCTGACATCCTCTGTGCTGCTGTGGCTGGCTCTCCTGACATCCTCAGTGCTGCTGTGCCTGGCTCTCCTGACATCCTCAGTGCTGCTGTGGCAGGCTCCCCTGACATCCTCTGCGCTGCTGTGGCTGGCTCTCCTGACATCCTCTGTGCTGCTGTGGCTGGCTCTCCTGACATCCTCTGTGCTGCTGTGGCAGGCTCCCCTGACATCCTCTGCGCTGCTGTGGCTGGCTCTCCTGACATCCTCTGTGCTGCTGTGGCTGGCTCTCCTGACATCCTCTGTGCTGCTGTGGCAGGCTCTCCTGACATCCACTGTGCTGCTGTGGCTGGCTCTCCTGACATCCTCTGTGCTGCTGTGGCTGGCTCTCTTGACTTCCTCTGTGCTGCTGTGGCTGGCTCTCCTGACATCCTCTGTGCTGCTGTGGCTGGCTCTCCTGACAAACTCTGTGCTGCTGTGGCTGGCTCTCCTGACATACTCTGTGCTGCTGTGGCAGGCTCTCCTGACAAACTCTGTGCTGCTGTGGCTGGCTCTCCTGACATACTCTGTGCTGCTGTGGCAGGCTCTCCTGAAATCTTCTGTGCTGCTGTGGCTACCTCTCCTGACATCCTCTGTGCTGCTGTGGCTGGCTCTCCTGACATCCTCTGTGCTGCTGTGGCTGGCTCTCCTGACATCCTCTGTGCTGCTGTGGCAGGCTCTCCTGACATCCTCTGTGCTGCTGTGGCAGACTCTCCTGACATCCTCTGTGCTGCTGTGGCAGGCTCTCCTGACATCCTCTGTGCTGCTGTGGCTGGCTCTCTTGACTTCCTCTGTGCTGCTGTGGCTGGCTCTCCTGACATCCTCTGTGGTGCTGTGGCTACCTCTCCTGACATCCTCTGTGCTGCTGTGGCTGGCTGTCCTGACATCCTCTGTGCTGCTGTGGCTGGCTCTCCTGACATTCTCTGTGCTGCTGTGGCTGGCTCTCCTGACATCCTCTGTGCTGCTGTGGCTGACTCTCCTGACATCCTCTGTGCTGCTGTGGCAGGCTCTCCTGACATCCTCTGTGCTGCTGTGGCTGGCTCTCCTGACTTCCTCTGTGCTGCTGTGGCAGGCTCTCCTGACATCCTCTGTGCTGCTGTGGCTGGCTCTCCTGACATCCTCTGTGCTGCTGTGGCTGACTCTCCTGACATCCTCTGTGCTGCTGTGGCAGGCTCTCCTGACATCCTCTGTGCTGCTGTTGCTGGCTCTCCTGACATCCTCTGTGCTGCTGTGGCAGGCTCTCCTGACATCCTCTGTGCTGCTGTGGCTGGCTCTCCTGACTTCCTCTGTGCTGCTGTGGCTGGCTCTCCTGACATCCTCTGTGCTGCTGTGGCTGGCTCTCCTGACATTCTCTGTGCTGCTGTGGCTGGCTCTCCTGACATCCTCTGTGCTGCTGTGGCTGGCTCTCCTGACATCCTCTGTGCTGCTGTGGCTGGCTGTCCTGACATCCTCTGTGCTGCTGTGGCTGGCTCTCCTGACATCCTCTGTGCTGCTGTGGCAGGCTCCCCTGACATCCTCTGCGCTGCTGTGGCTGGCTCTCCTGACATCCTCTGTGCTGCTGTGGCTGGCTCTCCTGACATCCTCTGTGCTGCTGTGGCAGGCTCTCCTGACATCCTCTGTGCTGCTGTGGCTGGCTCTCCTGACTTCCTCTGTGCTGCTGTGGCTGGCTCTCCTGACATTCTCTGTGCTGCTGTGGCAGGCTCTCCTGACATCCTCTGTGCTGCTGTGGCAGACTCTCCTGACATCCTCTGTGCTGCTGTGGTAGGCTCTCCTGACATCCTCTGTGCTGCTGTGGCAGGCTCTCCTGACATCCTCTGTGCTGCTGTGGCTGGCTCTCCTGACATTCTCTGTGCTGCTGTGGCTGGCTCTCCTGACATCCTCTGTGCTGCTGTGGCTGGCTCTCCTGACATCCTCTGTGCTGCTGTGGCTGGCTGTCCTGACATCCTCTGTGCTGCTGTGGCTGGCTCTCCTGACATCCTCTGTGCTGCTGTGGCTGGCTGTCCTGACATCCTCTGTGCTGCTGTGGCTGGCTCTCCTGACATCCTCTGTGCTGCTGTGGCTGGCTGTCCTGACATTCTCTGTGCTGCTGTGGCTGGCTCTCCTGACATCCTCTGTGCTGCTGTGGCTGGCTCTCCTGACATCCTCTGTGCTGCTGTGGCTGGCTGTCCTGACATCCTCTGTGCTGCTGTGGCTGGCTCTCCTGACATCCTCTGTGCTGCTGTGGCTGGCTGTCCTGACATCCTCTGTGCTGCTGTGGCTGGCTCTCCTGACATCCTCTGCGCTGCTGTGGCTGGCTCTCCTGACATCCTCTGTGCTGCTGTGGCTGGCTCTCCTGACATCCTCTGTGCTGCTGTGGCAGGCTCTCCTGACATCCTCTGTGCTGCTGTGGCTGGCTCTCCTGACATCCTCTGTGCTGCTGTGGCAGGCTCTCTTGACTTCCTCTGTGCTGCTGTGGCAGGCTCTCCTGACATCCTCTGTGCTGCTGTGGCAGGCTCTCCTGACATCCTCTGTGCTGCTGTGGCTGGCTCTCCTGACATCCTCTGTGCTGCTGTGGCAGGCTCTCTTGACTTCCTCTGTGCTGCAGTGGCAAGCTCTCCTGACATCCTCTGTGCTGCTGTGGCTGGCTCTCCTGACATCCTCTGTGCTGCTGTGGCTGGCTCTCTTGACATCCTCTGTGCTGCTGTGGCAGGCTCTCCTGACATCCTCTGTGCTGCTGTGGCTGGCTCTCCTGACATCCTCTGTGCTGCTGTGGCAGGCTCTCTTGACTTCCTCTGTGCTGCTGTGGCTGGCTCTCCTGACATCCTCAGTGCTGCTGTGGCAGGCTCCCCTGACATCCTCTGCGCTGCTGTGGCTGGCTCTCCTGACATCCTCTGTGCTGCTGTGGCTGGCTCTCCTGACATCCTCTGTGCTGCTGTGGCTGGCTCTCCTGACATCCTCTGTGCTGCTGTGGCTGGCTCCCCTGACATCCTCTGCGCTGCTGTGGCAGGCTCTCCTGACATCCACTGTGCTGCTGTGGCAGGCTCTCCTGACATCCACTGTGCTGCTGTGGCTGGCTCTCTTGACATCCTCTGTGCTGCTGTGGCTGCCTCTCCTGACTTCCTCTGTGCTGCTGTGGCTGGCTCTCTTGACATCCTCTGTGCTGCTGTGGCAGGCTCTCCTGACATCCACTGTGCTGCTGTGGCTGGCTCTCCTGACATCCTCTGTGCTGCTGTGGCTGGCTCTCCTGACATCCTCTGTGCTGCTGTGGCAGGCTCTCCTGACAAACTCTGTGCTGCTGTGGCTGGCTCTCCTGACATACTCTGTGCTGCTGTGGCAGGCTCTCCTGAAATCTTCTGTGCTGCTGTGGCTACCTCTCCTGACATCCTCTGTGCTGCTGTGGCTGGCTCTCCTGACATTCTCTGTGCTGCTGTGGCTGGCTCTCCTGACATCCTCTGTGCTGCTGTGGCTGGCTCTCCTGACATCCTCTGTGCTGCTGTGGCAGGCTCTCCTGACATCCTCTGTGCTGCTGTGGCTGGCTCTCTTGACTTCCTCTGTGCTGCTGTGGCTGACTCTCCTGACATTCTCTGTGCTGCTGTGGCTACCTCTCCTGACATCCTCTGTGCTGCTGTGGCTGGCTGTCCTGACATCCTCTGTGCTGCTGTGGCTGGCTCTCTTGACTTCCTCTGTGCTGCTGTGGCTGACTCTCCTGACATCCTCTGTGGTGCTGTGGCTACCTCTCCTGACATCCTCTGTGCTGCTGTGGCTGGCTGTCCTGACATCCTCTGTGCTGCTTTGGCTGGCTCTCCTGACATTCTCTGTGCTGCTGTGGCTGGCTCTCCTGACATCCTCTGTGCTGCTGTGGCTGACTCTCCTGACATCCTCTGTGCTGCTGTGGCTGACTCTCCTGACATCCTCTGTGCTGCTGTGGCTGGCTCTCCTGACATCCTCTGTGCTGCTGTTGCTGGCTCTCCTGACATCCTCTGTGCTGCTGTGGCAGGCTCTCCTGACATCCTCTGTGCTGCTGTGGCTGGCTCTCCTGACATCCTCTGTGCTGCTGTGGCTGGCTCTCCTGACATCCTCTGTGCTGCTGTGGCTGGCTGTCCTGACATCCTCTGTGCTGCTGTGGCTGGCTCTCCTGACATCCTCTGTGCTGCTGTGGCAGGCTCCCCTGACATCCTCTGCACTGCTGTGGCTGGCTCTCCTGACATCCTCTGTGCTGCTGTGGCAGGCTCTCCTGACATCCTCTGTGCTGCTGTGGCTGGCTCTCTTGACTTCCTCTGTGCTGCTGTGGCAGGCTCTCCTGACATCCTCTGTGCTGTTGTGGCTGCCTCTCCTGACTTCCTCTGTGCTGCTGTGGCTGGCTCTCCTGACATCCTCTGTGCTGCTGTGGCTGGCTCTCCTGACTTCTTCTGTGCTGCTGTGGCTGGCTCTCCTGACATCCTCTGTGCTGCTGTGGCTGGCTCTCCTGACATTCTCTGTGCTGCTGTGGCTGGCTCTCCTGACATTCTCTGTGCTGCTGTGGCTGGCTCTCCTGACATCCTCTGTGCTGTTGTGGCTGGCTCTCCTGACTTCCTCTGTGCTGCTGTGGCAGGCTCTCCTGACATCCTCTGTGCTGCTGTGGCAGGCTCTCCTGACATCCTCTGTGCTGCTGTGGCAGGCTCTCCTGACATCCTCTGTGCTGCTGTGGCTGGCTCTCCTGACATCCTCTGTGCTGCTGTGGCTGGCTCTCCTGACTTCCTCTGTGCTGCTGTGGCTGACTCTCCTGACATCCTCTGTGCTGCTGTGGCAGGCTCTCCTGACATTCTCTGTGCTGCTGTGGCTGGCTCTCCTGACATTCTCTGTGCTGCTGTGGCTGGCTCTCCTGACATTCTCTGTGCTGCTGTGGCTGGCTCTCCTGACTTCCTCTGTGCTGCTGTGGCAGGCTCTCCTGACATCCTCTGTGCTGCTGTGGCTGGCTCTCCTGACATCCTCTGTGGAGCTGTGGCTGGCTCTCCTGACTTCCTCTGTGCTGCTGTGGCTGCCTCTCCTGACATCCTCTGTGCTGCTGTGGCTGGCTCTCCTGACATTCTCTGTGCTGCTGTGGCAGGCTCTCCTGACATCCTCTGTGCTGCTGTGGCTGGCTCTCCTGACATCCTCTGTGCTGCTGTGGCTGGCTCTCCTGACATCCTCTGTGCTGCTGTGGCTGGCTCTCCTGACTTCCTCTGTGCTGCTGTGGCTGACTCTCCTGACATCCTCTGTGCTGCTGTGGCAGGCTCTCCTGACATCCTCTGTGCTGCTGTGGCTGGCTCTCCTGACATCCTCTGTGCTGCTGTGGCTGGCTCTCCTGACATCCTCTGTGCTGCTGTGGCTGGCTCTCCTGACTTCCTCTGTGCTGCTGTGGCTGACTCTCCTGACATCCTCTGTGCTGCTGTGGCAGGCTCTCCTGACATCCTCTGTGCTGCTGTGGCTGGCTCTCCTGACATTCTCTGTGCTGCTGTGGCTGGCTCTCCTGACTTCCTCTGTGCTGCTGTGGCTGACTCTCCTGACATCCTCTGTGCTGCTGTGGCAGGCTCTCCTGACATCCTCTGTGCTGCTGTGGCAGGCTCTCCTGACATCCTCTGTGCTGCTGTGGCTACCTCTCCTGACTTCCTCTGTGCTGCTGTGGCAGGCTCTCCTGACATCCTCTGTGCTGCTGTGGCTGGCTCTCCTGACATCCTCTGTGCTGCTGTGGCAGGCTCTCCTGACTTCCTCTGTGCTGCTGTGGCAGGCTCTCCTGACATCCTCTGTGCTGCTGTGGCAGGCTCTCCTGACATCCTCTGTGCTGCTGTGGCAGGCTCTCCTGACTTCCTCTGTGCTGCTGCGGCTGGCTCTCCTGACATTCTCTGTGCTGCTGTGGCTGCCTCTCCTGACTTCCTCTGTGATGCTGTGGCAGGCTCTCCTGACATCCTCTGTGCTGCTGTGGCTGCCTCTCCTGACTTCCTCTGTGCTGCTGCGGCTGGCTCTCCTGACTTCCTCTGTGCTGCTGTGGCTGGCTCTCCTGACTTCCTCTGTGCTGCTGTGGCTGGCTCTCCTGACATCCTCTGTGCTGCTGTTGCTGCCTCTCCTGACATTCTCTGTGCTGCTGTGGCTGGCTCTCCTGACATCCTCTGTGCTGCTGTGGCTGGCTCTCCTGACATTCTCTGTGCTGCTGTGGCAGGCTCTCCTGACATTCTCTGTGCTGCTGTGGCTGGCTCTCCTGACATCCTCTGTGCTGTTGTGGCTGCCTCTCCTGACTTCCTCTGTGCTGCTGTGGCTGGCTCTCCTGACATCCTCTGTGCTGCTGTGGCTGGCTCTCCTGACTTCTTCTGTGCTGCTGTGGCTGGCTCTCCTGACATTCTCTGTGCTGCTGTGGCTGGCTCTCCTGACATTCTCTGTGCTGCTGTGGCTGGCTCTCCTGACATCCTCTGTGCTGCTGCGGCTGGCTCTCCTGACTTCCTCTGTGCTGCTGTGGCTGGCTCTCCTGACATCCTCTGTGCTGCTGTGGCTGGCTCTCCTGACTTCCTCTGTGCTGCTGCGGCTGGCTCTCCTGACATCCTCTGTGCTGCTGTTGCTGGCTCTCCTGACATTCTCTGTGCTGCTGTGGCTGGCTCTCCTGACATCCTCTGTGCTGCTGTTGCTGGCTCTCCTGACATTCTCTGTGCTGCTGTGGCTGGCTCTCCTGACTTCCTCTGTGCTGCTGTGGCTGCCTCTCCTGACTTTCTCTGTGCTGCTGTGGCTGGCTCTCCTGACTTCCTCTGTGCTGCTGCGGCTGGCTCTCCTGACATCCTCTGTGCTGCTGTTGCTGGCTCTCCTGACATTCTCTGTGCTGCTGTGGCTGGCTCTCCTGACATCCTCTGTGCTGTTGTGGCTGGCTCTCCTGACATCCTCTGTGCTGCTGTGGCTGGCTCTCCTGACATCCTCTGTGCTGCTGTGGCTGGCTCTCCTGACATTCTCTGTGCTGCTGTGGCTGGCTCTCCTGACATCCTCTGTGCTGCTGTGGCTGGCTCTCCTGACATTCTCTGTGCTGCTGTGGCTGGCTCTCCTGACATCCTCTGTGCTGCTGTGGCTGGCTCTCCTGACATTCTCTGTGCTGCTGTGGCTGGCTCTCCTGACATTCTCTGTGCTGCTGTGGCTGGCTCTCCTGACATCCTCTGTGCTGCTGTGGCTGGCTCTCCTGACATTCTCTGTGCTGCTGTGGCTGGCTCTCCTGACATCCTCTGTGCTGCTGTGGCTGGCTCTCCTGACATTCTCTGTGCTGTTGTGGCTGGCTCTCCTGACATCCTCTGTGCTGCTGTGGCTGGCTCTCCTGACATTCTCTGTGCTGCTGTGGCTGGCTCTCCTGACATTCTCTGTGCTGTTGTGGCTGGCTCTCCTGACATCCTCTGTGCTGCTGTGGCTGGCTCTCCTGACATCCTCTGTGCTGCTGTGGCTGGCTCTCCTGACATCCTCTGTGCTGCTGTGGCTGGCTCTCCTGACATCCTCTGTGCTGCTGTGGCTGGCTCTCCTGACTTCCTCTGTGCTGCTGTGGCTGACTCTCCTGACATCCTCTGTGCTGCTGTGGCTGGCTCTCCTGACATCCTCTGTGCTGCTGTGGCTGGCTCTCCTGACATTCTCTGTGCTGCTGTGGCTGGCTCTCCTGACTTCCTCTGTGCTGCTGTGGCTGACTCTCCTGACATTCTCTGTGCTGCTGTGGCTGGCTCTCCTGACTTCCTCTGTGCTGCTGTGGCAGGCTCTCCTGACATCCTCTGTGCTGCTGTGGCTGGCTCTCCTGACATCCTCTGTGCTGCTGTGGCAGGCTCTCCTGACTTCCTCTTTGCTGCTGTGGCAGGCTCTCCTGACATCCTCTGTGCTGCTGTGGCTGACTCTCCTGACATCATCTGTGCTGCTGTGGCAGGCTCTCCTGACATCCTCTGTGCTGCTGTGGCAGGCTCTCCTGACTTCCTCTGTGCTGCTGTGGCAGGCTCTCCTGACATTCTCTGTGCTGCTGTGGCTACCTCTCCTGACATCCTCTGTGCTGCTGTGGCAGGCTCTCCTGACATCCTCTGTGCTGCTGTGGCTGGCTCTCCTGACTTCCTCTGTGCTGCTGTGGCAGGCTCTCCTGACATCCTCTGTGCTGCTGTGGCTGGCTCTCCTGACATCCTCTGTGCTGCTGTGGCAGGCTCTCCTGACTTCCTCTGTGCTGCTGTGGCAGGCTCTCCTGACATCCTCTGTGCTGCTGTGGCTGGCTCTCCTGACTTCCTCTGTGCTGCTGTGGCAGGCTCTCCTGACATCCTCTGTGCTGCTGTGGCTGGCTCTCCTGACTTCCTCTGTGCTGCTGTGGCAGGCTCTCCTGACATCCTCTGTGCTGCTGTGGCTGACTCTCCTGACATCATCTGTGCTGCTGTGGCAGGCTCTCCTGACATCCTCTGTGCTGCTGTGGCTGGCTCTCCTGACATCCTCTGTGCTGCTGTGGCTGACTCTCCTGACATCATCTGTGCTGCTGTGGCAGGCTCTCCTGACATCCTCTGTGCTGCTGTGGCTGGCTCTCCTGACATCCTCTGTGCTGCTGTGGCTGGCTCTCCTGACATCCTCTGTGCTGCTGTGGCAGGCTCTCCTGACATCCTCTGTGCTGCTGTGGCTGGCTCTCCTGACATCCTCTGTGCTGCTGTGGCTGGCTCTCCTGACATTCTCTGTGCTGCTGTGGCAGGCTCTCCTGACATCCTCTGTGCTGCTGTGGCTGGCTCTCCTGACATCCTCTGTGCTGCTGTGGCTGGCTCTCCTGACATCCTCTGTGCTGCTGTGGCTGGCTCTCCTGACTTCTTCTGTGCTGCTGTGGCTGGCTCTCCTGACATCCTCTGTGCTGCTGTAGCAGGCTCTCCTGACATCCTCTGTGCTGCTGTGGCTGGCTCTCCTGACTTCCTCTGTGCTGCTGTAGCTGGCTCTCCTGACATCCTCTGTGCTGCTGTGGCTGGCTGTCCTGACATCCTCTGTGCTGCTGTGGCTGGCTCTCCTGACATCCTCTGTGCTGCTGTGGCTGGCTCTCCTGACATCCTCTGTGCTGCTGTGGCTGGCTCTCCTGACATCCTCTGTGCTGCTGTGGCTGGCTCTCCTGATATCCTCTGTGCTGTTGTGGCTGGCTCTCCTGACATCCTCTGTGCTGCTGTGGCTGGCTCTCCTGACTTCTTCTGTGCTGCTGTGGCTGGTTCTCCTGACATCCTCTGTGCTGCTGTGGCAGGCTCTCCTGATATCCTCTGTGCTGTTGTGGCTGGCTCTCCTGACATCCTCTGTGCTGCTGTGGCTGGCTCTCCTGACATCCTCTGTACTGCTGTGGCAGGCTCTCCTGACTTCCTCTGTGCTGCTGTGGCTGGCTCTCCTGACATCCTCTGTGCTGCTGTGGCAGGCTCTCCTGACATCCTCTGTACTGCTGTGGCAGGCTCTCCTGACTTCCTCTGTGCTGCTGTGGCTGGCTCTCCTGAGATCCTCTGTGCTGCTGTGGCTTACTCTCCTGACATCCTCTGTACTGCTGTGGCAGGCTCTCCTGACTTCCTCTGTGCTGCTGTGGCTGGCTCTCCTGACATCCTCTGTGCTGCTGTGGCAGGCTCTCCTGACATCCTCTGTGCTGCTGTGGCTGACTCTCCTGACATCCTCTGTACTGCTGTGGCAGGCTCTCCTGACATCCTCTGTGCTGCTGTGGCTGGCTCTCCTGACATCCTCTGTGCTGCTGTGGCTGGCTCTCCTGACTTCCTCTGTGCTGCTGTGGCAGGCTCTCCTGACATCCTCTGTGCTGCTGTGGCTGGCTCTCCTGACATCCTCTGTGCTGCTGTGGCTGGCTCTCCTGACTTCCTCTGTGCTGCTGTGGCTGGCTGTCCTGACATTCTCTGTGCTGCTGTGGCTGGCTCTCCTGACATCCTCTGTGCTGCTGTGGTTGGCTCTCCTGACTTCTGTGCTGCTGTGGCTGGCTCTCCTGACATCCTCTGTGCTGCTGTGGTTGGCTCTCCTGACATCCTCTGTGCTGCTGTGGCTGGCTCTCCTGACTTACTCTGTGCTGCTGTGGCTGGCTCTCCTGACATCCTCTGTGCTGCTGTGGCAGGCTCTCCTGACATCCTCTGTGCTGTTGTGGTTGGCTCTCCTGACATCCTCTGTGCTGCTGTGGCTGGCTCTCCTGACTTACTCTGTGCTGCTGTGGCTGGCTCTCCTGACATCCTCTGTGCTGCTGTGGCTGGCTCTCCTGACTTCCTCTGTGCTGCTGTGGCTGGCTCTCCAGACATTCTCTGTGCTGCTGTGGCTGGCTCTCCTGACTTCCTCTGTGCTGCTGTGGCTACCTCTCCTGACATCCTCTGTGCTGCTGTGGCAGGATCTCCTGACATCCTCTGTGCTGCTGTGGCTGGCTGTCCTGACATTCTCTGTGCTGCTGTGGCTGGCTCTCCTGACATCCTCTGTGCTGTTTTGGCTGGCTCTCCTGACATCCTCTGTGCTGCTGTGGCTGGCTGTCCTGACATTCTCTGTGCTGCTGTGGCAGGCTCTCCTGACATTCTCTGTGCTGTTGTGGCTGGCTCTCCTGACATCCTCTGTGCTGCTGTGGCTGGCTCTCCTGACATCCTCTGTGCTGTTGTGGCTGGCTCTCCTGACATCCTCTGTGCTGCTGTGGCTGGCTCTCCTGACATCCTCTGTGCTGTTGTGGCTGGCTCTCCTGACATCCTCTGTGCTGCTGTGGCTGGCTCTCCTGACTTCTTCTGTGCTGCTGTGGCAGGCTCTCCTGACATCCTCTGTGCTGTTGTGGCTGGCTCTCCTGACATCCTCTTTGCTGCTGTGGCAGGCTCTCCTGACATCCTCTGTGCTGCTGTGGCTGGCTCTCCTGACATCCTCTGTGCTGCTGTGGCAGGCTCTCCTGACATCCTCTGTGCTGCTGTGGCTGGCTCTCCTGACATCCTCGGTGTTGCTGTGGTTGACTCTCCTGACATCCTCTGTGCTGCTGTGACTGGCTCTCCTGACTTCCTCTGTGCTGCTGTGGCTGGCTGTCCTGACATCCTCTGTGCTGCTGTGGCTGGCTCTCCTGACATCCTCTATACTGCTGTGGCAGGCTCCCCTGACATCCTCTGTGCTGCTGTGGCTGGCTCTCCTGACATCCTCTGTGCTGCTGTGGCTGGCTCTCCTGACTTCCTCTGTGCTGCTGTGGCAGGCTCTCCTGACATCCTCTGTGCTGCTGTGGCTTGCTCTCCTGACTTCCTCTGTGCTGCTGTGGCTGGCTCTCCTGACATCCTCTGTGCTGCTGTGGCAGGATCTCCTGACATCCTCTGTGCTGCTGTGGCTGGCTGTCCTGACATTCTCTGTGCTGCTGTGGCTGCCTCTCCTGACATCCTCTGTGCTGCTGTGGCTGGCTCTCCTGACATCCTCTGTGCTGCTGTGGCTGGCTCTCCTGACATCCTCTGTGCTGCTGTGGCTGGCTCTCCTGACATCCTCTGTGCTGCTGTGGCTGGCTCTCCTGACATTCTCTGTGCTGCTGTGGCTGGCTCTCCTGACATCCTCTGTGCTGCTGTGGCAGGATCTCCTGACATCCTCTGTGCTGCTGTGGCTGGCTGTCCTGACATTCTCTGTGCTGCTGTGGCTGCCTCTCCTGACATCCTCTGTGCTGCTGTGGCTGGCTCTCCTGACATCCTCTGTGCTGCTGTGGCTTGCTCTCCTGACATCCTCTGTGCTGCTGTGGCTTGCTCTCCTGACTTCCTCTGTGCTGCTGTGGCTGGCTCTCCTGACATCCTCTGTGCTGCTGTGGCAGGATCTCCTGACATCCTCTGTGCTGCTGTGGCTGGCTGTCCTGACATTCTCTGTGCTGCTGTGGCTGCCTCTCCTGACATCCTCTGTGCTGCTGTGGCTGGCTCTCCTGACATCCTCTGTGCTGCTGTGGCTGGCTCTCCTGACATCCTCTGTGCTGCTGTGGCTGGCTCTCCTGACATCCTCTGTGCTGCTGTGGCTGGCTCTCCTGACATTCTCTGTGCTGCTGTGGCTGGCTCTCCTGACTTCTTCTGTGCTGCTGTGGCTGGCTCTCCTGACATCCTCTGTGCTGCTGTGGCAGGATCTCCTGACATCCTCTGTGCTGCTGTGGCTGGCTGTCCTGACATCCTCTGTGCTGCTGTGGCTTGCTCTCCTGACATCCTCTGTGCTGCTGTGGCTGGCTCTCCTGACATCCTCTGTGCTGCTGTGGCTGGCTCTCCTGACATCCTCTGTGCTGCTGTGGCTGGCTCTCCTGACTTCTTCTGTGCTGCTGTGGCTGGCTCTCCTGACATCCTCTGTGCTGTTGTGGTTGGCTCTCCTGACATCCTCTGTGCTGCTGTGGCTGGCTCTCCTGACTTACTCTGTGCTGCTGTGGCTGGCTCTCCTGACATCCTCTGTGCTGCTGTGGCAGGCTCTCCTGACTTCCTCTGTGCTGCTGTGGCTGGCTCTCCAGACATTCTCTGTGCTGCTGTGGCTACCTCTCCTGACATCCTCTGTGCTGCTGTGGCAGGATCTCCTGACATCCTCTGTGCTGCTGTGGCTGGCTGTCCTGACATTCTCTGTGCTGCTGTGGCTGGCTCTCCTGACATCCTCTGTGCTGCTGTGGCTGGTTCTCCTGACATCCTCTGTGCTGCTGTGGCTGGCTCTCCTGACTTCTTCTGTGCTGCTGTGGCAGGCTCTCCTGACATCCTCTGTGCTGTTGTGGCTGGTTCTCCTGACATCCTCTGTGCTGCTGTGGCTGGCTGTCCTGACATTCTCTGTGCTGCTGTGGCTGGCTCTCCTGACATCCTCTGTGCTGCTGTGGCTGGTTCTCCTGACATCCTCTGTGCTGCTGTGGCTGGCTCTCCTGACTTCTTCTGTGCTGCTGTGGCAGGCTCTCCTGACATCCTCTGTGCTGTTGTGGCTGGTTCTCCTGACATCCTCTGTGCTGCTGTGGCAGGCTCTCCTGACATCCTCTGTGCTGTTGTGGCAGGCTCTCCTGACTTCCTCTGTGCTGCTGTGGCTGGCTCTCCTGACATTCTCTGTGCTGCTGTGGTTGGCTCTCCTGACATCCTCTGTGCTGCTGTGGCTGGCTCTCCTGACTTCCTCTGTGCTGCTGTGGCTACCTCTCCTGACATCCTCTGTGCTGCTGTGGCAGGATCTCCTGACATCCTCTGTGCTGCTGTGGCTGCCTCTCCTGACATCCTCTGTGCTGCTGTGGCTGGCTCTCCTGACATCCTCTGTGCTGTTGTGGCTGGCTCTCCTGACATCCTCTGTGCTGCTGTGGCAGGCTCTCCTGACATCCTCTGTGCTGCTGTGGCAGGCTCTCCTGACATCCTCTGTGCTGCTGTGGCTGACTCTCCTGACATCCTCTGTGCTGCTGTGGCTGGCTCTCCTGACATCCTCTGTGCTGCTGTGGCAGGCTCTCCTGACATCCTCTGTGCTGTTGTGGCTGGTTCTCCTGACATCCTCTGTGCTGCTGTGGCAGGCTCTCCTGACTTCTTCTGTGCTGCTGTGGCAGGCTCTCCTGACATCCTCTGTGCTGTTGTGGCTGGTTCTCCTGACATCCTCTGTGCTGCTGTGGCAGGCTCTCCTGACTTCCTCTGTGCTGCTGTGGCTGGCTCTCCTGACATTCTCTGTGCTGCTGTGGTTGGCTCTCCTGACATCCTCTGTGCTGCTGTGGCTGGCTCTCCTGACTTCCTCTGTGCTGCTGTGGCTACCTCTCCTGACATCCTCTGTGCTGCTGTGGCAGGATCTCCTGACATCCTCTGTGCTGCTGTGGCTGCCTCTCCTGACATCCTCTGTGCTGCTGTGGCTGGCTCTCCTGACATCCTCTGTGCTGTTATGGCTGGCTCTCCTGACATCCTCTGTGCTGCTGTGGCAGGCTCTCCTGACATCCTCTGTGCTGCTGTGGCAGGCTCTCCTGACATCCTCTGTGCTGCTGTGGCTGACTCTCCTGACATCCTCTGTGCTGCTGTGGCTGGCTCTCCTGACATCCTCTGTGCTGCTGTGGCTGGCTGTCCTGACATTCTCTGTGCTGCTGTGGCTGGCTCTCCTGACATCCTCTGTGCTGTTGTGGCTGGCTCTCCTGACATCCTCTGTGCTGCTGTGGCAGGCTCTCCTGACATCCTCTGTGCTGCTGTGGCAGGATCTCCTGACATCCTCTGTGCTGCTGTGGCTGGCTCTCCTGACATTCTCTGTGCTGCTCTGGTTGGCTCTCCTGACATCCTCTGTGCTGCTGTGGCTGGCTCTCCTGACATCCTCTGTGCTGCTGTGGCTGGCTCTCCTGACTTCCTCTGTGCTGCTGTGGCTGGCTGTCCTGACATTCTCTGTGCTGCTGTGGCTTGCTCTCCTGACATCCTCTGTACTGCTGTGGCAGGCTCTCCTGACATCCTCTGTGCTGCTGTGGCTGGCTCTCCTACCATCCTCTGTGCTGCTGTGGCAGGCTCTCCTGACTTCCTCTGTGCTGCTGTGGCTGGCTCTCCTGACATCCTCTGTGCTGCTGTGGTTGACTCTCCTGACATCCACTGTGCTGCTGTGGCAGGCTCTCCTGACATCCTCTGTGCTGCTGTGACTGGCTCTCCTGACTTCCTCTGTGCTGCTGTGGCAGGCTGTCCTGACTTCCTCTGTGCTGCTGTGGCTGGCTCTCCTGACATCCTCTGTGCTGCTGTGGCTGACTCTCCTGACATCCTCTGTACTGCTGTGGCAGGCTCTCCTGACATCCTCTGTGCTGCTGTGGCTGGCTCTCCTGACATCCTCTGTGCTGCTGTGGCTGGCTCTCCTGACTTCCTCTGTGCTGCTGTGGCAGGCTCTCCTGACATCCTCTGTGCTGCTGTGGCTTGCTCTCCTGACTTCCTCTGTGCTGCTGTGGCTGGCTCTCCTGACATCCTCTGTGCTGCTGTGGCAGGATCTCCTGACATCCTCTGTGGTGCTGTGGCTGGCTGTCCTGACATTCTCTGTGCTGCTGTGGCTGGCTCTCCTGACATCCTCTGTGCTGCTGTGGCAGGATCTCCTGACATCCTGTGTGCTGCTGTTGCAGGCTCTCCTGACATCCTCTGTGCTGCTGTGGCTGGCTCTCCTGACATCCTCTGTGCTGTTGTGGTTGGCTCTCCTGACATCCTCTGTGCTGCTGTGGCTGGCTCTCCTGACTTACTCTGTGCTGCTGTGGCTGGCTCTCCTGACATCCTCTGTGCTGCTGTGGCTGGCTCTCCAGACATTCTCTGTGCTGCTGTGGTTGGCTCTCCTGACATCCTCTGTGCTGCTGTGGCTGGCTCTCCTGACATCCTCTGTGCTGTTGTGGTTGGCTCTCCTGACATCCTCTGTGCTGCTGTGGCTGGCTCTCCTGACTTCTTCTGTGCTGCTGTGGCTGGCTCTCCTGACATCCTCTGTGCTGCTGTGGCAGGATCTCCTGACATCCTCTGTGCTGCTGTGGCTGGCTGTCCTGACATCCTCTGTGCTGCTGTGGCTTGCTCTCCTGACATCCTCTGTGCTGCTGTGGCTGGCTCTCCTGACATCCTCTGTGCTGCTGTGGCTGGCTCTCCTGACATCCTCTGTGCTGCTGTGGCTGGCTCTCCTGACTTCTTCTGTGCTGCTGTGGCTGGCTCTCCTGACATCCTCTGTGCTGTTGTGGTTGGCTCTCCTGACATCCTCTGTGCTGCTGTGGCTGGCTCTCCTGACTTACTCTGTGCTGCTGTGGCTGGCTCTCCTGACATCCTCTGTGCTGCTGTGGCAGGCTCTCCTGACTTCCTCTGTGCTGCTGTGGCTGGCTCTCCAGACATTCTCTGTGCTGCTGTGGCTACCTCTCCTGACATCCTCTGTGCTGCTGTGGCAGGATCTCCTGACATCCTCTGTGCTGCTGTGGCTGGCTGTCCTGACATTCTCTGTGCTGCTGTGGCTGGCTCTCCTGACATCCTCTGTGCTGCTGTGGCTGGTTCTCCTGACATCCTCTGTGCTGCTGTGGCTGGCTCTCCTGACTTCTTCTGTGCTGCTGTGGCAGGCTCTCCTGACATCCTCTGTGCTGTTGTGGCTGGTTCTCCTGACATCCTCTGTGCTGCTGTGGCAGGCTCTCCTGACATCCTCTGTGCTGTTGTGGCAGGCTCTCCTGACTTCCTCTGTGCTGCTGTGGCTGGCTCTCCTGACATTCTCTGTGCTGCTGTGGTTGGCTCTCCTGACATCCTCTGTGCTGCTGTGGCTGGCTCTCCTGACTTCCTCTGTGCTGCTGTGGCTACCTCTCCTGACATCCTCTGTGCTGCTGTGGCAGGATCTCCTGACATCCTCTGTGCTGCTGTGGCTGCCTCTCCTGACATCCTCTGTGCTGCTGTGGCTGGCTCTCCTGACATCCTCTGTGCTGTTGTGGCTGGCTCTCCTGACATCCTCTGTGCTGCTGTGGCAGGCTCTCCTGACATCCTCTGTGCTGCTGTGGCAGGCTCTCCTGACATCCTCTGTGCTGCTGTGGCTGACTCTCCTGACATCCTCTGTGCTGCTGTGGCTGGCTCTCCTGACATCCTCTGTGCTGCTGTGGCAGGCTCTCCTGACATCCTCTGTGCTGTTGTGGCTGGTTCTCCTGACATCCTCTGTGCTGCTGTGGCAGGCTCTCCTGACTTCTTCTGTGCTGCTGTGGCAGGCTCTCCTGACATCCTCTGTGCTGTTGTGGCTGGTTCTCCTGACATCCTCTGTGCTGCTGTGGCAGGCTCTCCTGACTTCCTCTGTGCTGCTGTGGCTGGCTCTCCTGACATTCTCTGTGCTGCTGTGGTTGGCTCTCCTGACATCCTCTGTGCTGCTGTGGCTGGCTCTCCTGACTTCCTCTGTGCTGCTGTGGCTACCTCTCCTGACATCCTCTGTGCTGCTGTGGCAGGATCTCCTGACATCCTCTGTGCTGCTGTGGCTGCCTCTCCTGACATCCTCTGTGCTGCTGTGGCTGGCTCTCCTGACATCCTCTGTGCTGTTATGGCTGGCTCTCCTGACATCCTCTGTGCTGCTGTGGCAGGCTCTCCTGACATCCTCTGTGCTGCTGTGGCAGGCTCTCCTGACATCCTCTGTGCTGCTGTGGCTGACTCTCCTGACATCCTCTGTGCTGCTGTGGCTGGCTCTCCTGACATCCTCTGTGCTGCTGTGGCTGGCTGTCCTGACATTCTCTGTGCTGCTGTGGCTGGCTCTCCTGACATCCTCTGTGCTGTTGTGGCTGGCTCTCCTGACATCCTCTGTGCTGCTGTGGCAGGCTCTCCTGAC
The DNA here is from genome assembly GCF_032444005.1 of Ranitomeya imitator. Classification (NCBI taxonomy): domain Eukaryota; kingdom Metazoa; phylum Chordata; class Amphibia; order Anura; family Dendrobatidae; genus Ranitomeya; species Ranitomeya imitator. The sequence goes on from NC_091283.1 coordinate 34,560,293, forward strand.
ATCCTCTGTGCTGCTGTGGCAGGATCTCCTGACATCCTCTGTGCTGCTGTGGCTGGCTCTCCTGACATTCTCTGTGCTGCTCTGGTTGGCTCTCCTGACATCCTCTGTGCTGCTGTGGCTGGCTCTCCTGACATCCTCTGTGCTGCTGTGGCTGGCTCTCCTGACTTCCTCTGTGCTGCTGTGGCTGGCTGTCCTGACATTCTCTGTGCTGCTGTGGCTTGCTCTCCTGACATCCTCTGTACTGCTGTGGCAGGCTCTCCTGACATCCTCTGTGCTGCTGTGGCTGGCTCTCCTGACATCCTCTGTGCTGCTGTGGCAGGCTCTCCTGACTTCCTCTGTGCTGCTGTGGTTGACTCTCCTGACATCCACTGTGCTGCTGTGGCAGGCTCTCCTGACATCCTCTGTGCTGCTGTGACTGGCTCTCCTGACTTCCTCTGTGCTGCTGTGGCAGGCTGTCCTGACTTCCTCTGTGCTGCTGTGGCTGGCTCTCCTGACATCCTCTGTGCTGCTGTGGCTGACTCTCCTGACATCCTCTGTACTGCTGTGGCAGGCTCTCCTGACATCCTCTGTGCTGCTGTGGCTGGCTCTCCTGACATCCTCTGTGCTGCTGTGGCTGGCTCTCCTGACTTCCTCTGTGCTGCTGTGGCAGGCTCTCCTGACATCCTCTGTGCTGCTGTGGCTTGCTCTCCTGACTTCCTCTGTGCTGCTGTGGCTGGCTCTCCTGACATCCTCTGTGCTGCTGTGGCAGGATCTCCTGACATCCTGTGTGCTGCTGTTGCAGGCTCTCCTGACATCCTCTGTGCTGCTGTGGCTGGCTCTCCTGACATCCTCTGTGCTGTTGTGGTTGGCTCTCCTGACATCCTCTGTGCTGCTGTGGCTGGCTCTCCTGACTTACTCTGTGCTGCTGTGGCTGGCTCTCCTGACATCCTCTGTGCTGCTGTGGCTGGCTCTCCTGACATCCTCTGTGCTGCTGTGGCTGGCTCTCCTGACATCCTCTGTGCTGTTGTGGTTGGCTCTCCTGACATCCTCTGTGCTGCTGTGGCTGGCTCTCCTGACTTACTCTGTGCTGCTGTGGCTGGCTCTCCTGACATCCTCTGTGCTGCTGTGGCTGGCTCTCCAGACATTCTCTGTGCTGCTGTGGTTGGCTCTCCTGACTTCCTCTGTGCTGCTGTGGCTACCTCTCCTGACATCCTCTCTGCTGCTGTGGCAGGATCTCCTGACATCCTCTGTGCTGCTGTGGCTGGCTGTCCTGACATTCTCTGTGCTGCTGTGGCTGGCTCTCCTGACATCCTCTGTGCTGCTGTGGCTGGCTCTCCTGACATTCTCTGTGCTGCTGTGTCTGCCTCTCCTGACATCCTCTGTGCTGCTGTGGCAGGCTCTCCTGACATTCTCTGTGCTGCTGTGGCTGGCTCTCCTGACATTCTCTGTGCTGCTGTGTCTGCCTCTCCTGACATCCTCTGTGCTGCTGTGGCAGGCTCTCCTGACATTCTCTGTGCTGCTGTGGCTGGCTGTCCTGACATTCTCTGTGCTGCTGTGGCTGGCTCTCCTGACATTCTCTGTGCTGCTGTGGCTGGCTCTCCTGACATCCTCTGTGCTGCTGTGTCTGCCTCTCCTGACATCCTCTGTGCTGCTGTGGCAGGCTCTCCTGACATTCTCTGTGCTGCTGTGGCAGGCTCTCCTGACTTCCTCTGTGCTGCTGTGGCTGGCTCTCCTGACATTCTCTGTGCTGCTGTGGCTGGCTCTCCTGACATCCTCTGTGCTGCTGTGGCTGGCTCTCCTGACATCCTCTGTGCTGCTGTGGCTGGCTCTCCTGACATCCTCTGTGCTGCTGTGGCAGGCTCTCCTGACTTCTTCTGTGCTGCTGTGGCAGGCTCTCCTGACATCCTCTGTGCTGTTGTGGCTGGCTCTCCTGACATCCTCTGTGCTGCTGTGGCTGGCTCTCCTGACATCCTCTGTGCTGCTGTGGCTGGCTCTCCTGACATCCTCTGTGCTGCTGTGGCTGGCTCTCCTGACATCCTCTGTGCTGCTGTGGCAGGCTCTCCTGACATCCTCTGTGCTGCTGTGGCAGGCTCTCCTGACATTCTCAGTGCTGCTGTGGCTGGCTCTCCTGACATTCTCTGTGCTGCTGTGGCTGGCTCTCCTGACATCCTCTGTGCTGCTGTGGCAGGCTCTCCTGACATCCTCTGTGCTGCTGTGGCAGGCTCTCCTGACATCCTCGGTGTTGCTGTGGCTGGCTCTCCTAACTTCCTCTGTGCTGCTGTGGCAGGCTCTCCTGACATCCTCTGTGCTGCTGTGGTTGACTCTCCTGACATCCTCTGTGCTGCTGTGGCAGGCTGTCCTGACTTCCTCTGTGCTGCTGTGGCAGGCTCTCCTGACATCCTCTGTGCTGCTGTGGTTGACTCTCCTGACATCCTCTGTGCTGCTGTGGCAGGCTGTCCTGACTTCCTCTGTGCTGCTGTGGCTGGCTCTCCTGACATCCTCTGTGCTGCTGTGGCAGGCTCTCCTGACATCCTCTGTGCTGCTGTGGCTGACTCTCCTGACATCCTCTGTACTGCTGTGGCAGGCTCTCCTGACATCCTCTGTGCTGCTGTGGCTGGCTCTCCTGACTTCCTCTGTGCTGCTGTGGCAGGCTCTCCTGACATCCTCTGTGCTGCTGTGGCTTGCTCTCCTGACTTCCTCTGTGCTGCTGTGGCAGGCTCTCCTGACATTCTCTGTGCTGCTGTGGCTGGCTCTCCTGACTTCCTCTGTGCTGCTGTGGCTGGCTCTCCTGACATTCTCTGTGCTGCTGTGGCAGGCTCTCCTGACTTCCTCTGTGCTGCTGTGGCTGGCTCTCCTGACTTCCTCTGTGCTGCTGTGGCTGGCTCTCCTGACATCCTCTGTGCTGCTGTGGCAGGCTCTCCTGACTTCCTCTGTGCTGCTGTGGCTGGCTCTCCTGACATCCTCTGTGCTGCTGTGGCAGGCTCTCCTGACATCCTCTGTGCTGCTGTGGCAGGCTCTCCTGACTTCCTCTGTGCTGCTGTGGCTGGCTCTCCTGACATTCTCTGTGCTGCTGTGGCTGGCTCTCCTGACATCCTCTGTGCTGTTGTGGCTGGCTCTCCTGACATCCTCTGTGCTGCTGTGGCTGGCTCTCCTGACATCCTCTGCGCTGCTGTGGCTGGCTCTCCTGACATCCTCTGTGCTGCTGTGGCAGGCTCTCCTGACATTCTCAGTGCTGCTGTGGCTGGCTCTCCTGACATCCTCTGTGCTGTTGTGGCTGGCTCTCCTGACATCCTCTGTGCTGCTGTGGCTGGCTCTCCTGACATCCTCTGTGCTGCTGTGGCAGGCTCTCCTGACATCCTCTGTGCTGCTGTGGCAGGCTCTCCTGACATTCTCAGTGCTGCTGTGGCTGGCTCTCCTGACATCCTCTGTGCTGTTGTGGCTGGCTCTCCTGACATCCTCTGTGCTGCTGTGGCTGGCTCTCCTGACATCCTCTGTGCTGCTGTGGCTGGCTCTCCTGACATCCTCTGCGCTGCTGTGGCTGGCTCTCCTGACTTCTTCTGTGCTGCTGTGGCTGGCTCTCCTGACATTCTCTGTGCTGCTGTGGCTGGCTCTCCTGACATCCTCTGTGCTGCTGTGGCTGGCTCTCCTGACATCCTCTGTGCTGCTGTGGCAGGCTCTCCTGACATCCTCTGTGCTGCTGTGGCTGGCTCTCCTGACTTCTTCTGTGCTGCTGTGGCAGGCTCTCCTGACATCCTCTGTGCTGTTGTGGCTGGCTCTCCTGACATCCTCTGTACTGCTGTGGCTGGCTCTCCTGACATCCTCTGTGCTGCTGTGGCAGGCTCTCCTGACATTCTCAGTGCTGCTGTGGCTGGCTCTCCTGACATCCTCTGTGCTGCTGTGGCAGGCTCTCCTGACATTCTCAGTGCTGCTGTGGCTGGCTCTCCTGACATCCTCTGTGCTGCTGTGGCTGGCTCTCCTGACTTCTTCTGTGCTGCTGTGGCAGGCTCTCCTGACATCCTCTGTGCTGTTGTGGCTGGCTCTCCTGACATCCTCTGTGCTGCTGTGGCTGGCTCTCCTGACATCCTCTGTGCTGCTGTGGCAGGCTCTCCTGACATCCTCTGTGCTGCTGTGGCTGGCTCTCCTGACATCCTCTGTGCTGCTGTGGCTGGCTCTCCTGACATTCTCAGTGCTGCTGTGGCTGGCTCTCCTGACATTCTCTGTGCTGCTGTGGCTGGCTCTCCTGACATCCTCTGTGCTGCTGTGGTTGGCTCTCCTGACATCCTCTGTGCTGCTGTGGCTGGCTCTCCTGACATTCTCTGTGCTGCTGTGGCTGGCTCTCCTGACATCCTCTGTGCTGCTGTGGCTGGCTCTCCTGACATCCTCTGTGCTGCTGTGGCTGGCTCTCCTGACATTCTCAGTGCTGCTGTGGCTGGCTCTCCTGACATTCTCTGTGCTGCTGTGGCTGGCTCTCCTGACATCCTCTGTGCTGCTGTGGCTGGCTCTCCTGACTTCCTCTGTGCTGCTGTGGCAGGCTCTCCTGACATCCTCTGTGCTGCTGTGGCAGGCTCTCCTGACATCCTCTGTACTGCTGTGGCAGGCTCTCCTGACATCCTCTGTGCTGCTGTGGCTGGCTCTCCTGACTTCCTCTGTGCTGCTGTGGCAGGCTCTCCTGACATCCTCTGTGCTGCTGTGGCAGGCTCTCCTGACATCCTCTGTACTGCTGTGGCTGGCTCTCCTGACATCCTCTGTGCTGCTGTGGCTGGCTCTCCTGACTTCCTCTGTGCTGCTGTGGCAGGCTCTCCTGACATCCTCTGTGCTGCTGTGGCAGGATCTCCTGACATCCTCTGTGCTGCTGTGGCTGGCTCTCCTGACATCCTCTGTGCTGCTGTGGCTGGCTCTCCTGACTTACTCTGTGCTGCTGTGGCTGGCTCTCCTGACATCCTCTGTGCTGCTGTGGCTGGCTCTCCTGACTTACTCTGTGCTGCTGTGGCTGGCTCTCCTGACATCCTCTGTGCTGCTGTGGCAGGCTCTCCAGACATTCTCTGTGCTGCTGTGGTTGGCTCTCCTGACATCCTCTGTGCTGCTGTGGCTGGCTCTCCTGACTTCCTCTGTGCTGCTGTGGCTACCTCTCCTGACATCCTCTGTGCTGCTGTGGCAGGATCTCCTGACATCCTCTGTGCTGCTGTGGCTGGCTGTCCTGACATTCTCTGTGCTGCTGTGTCTGCCTCTCCTGACATCCTCTGTGCTGCTGTGGCAGGCTCTCCTGACATTCTCTGTGCTGCTGTGGCTGGCTCTCCTGACATTCTCTGTGCTGCTGTGTCTGCCTCTCCTGACATCCTCTGTGCTGCTGTGGCAGGCTCTCCTGACATTCTCTGTGCTGCTGTGGCTGGCTGTCCTGACATTCTCTGTGCTGCTGTGGCTGGCTCTCCTGACATTCTCTGTGCTGCTGTGGCTGGCTCTCCTGACATCCTCTGTGCTGCTGTGTCTGCCTCTCCTGACATCCTCTGTGCTGCTGTGGCAGGCTCTCCTGACATTCTCTGTGCTGCTGTGGCAGGCTCTCCTGACTTCCTCTGTGCTGCTGTGGCTGGCTCTCCTGACATTCTCTGTGCTGCTGTGGCTGGCTCTCCTGACATCCTCTGTGCTGCTGTGGCTGGCTCTCCTGACATCCTCTGTGCTGCTGTGGCAGGCTCTCCTGACTTCCTCTGTGCTGCTGTGGCTGGCTCTCCTGACATTCTCTGTGCTGCTGTGGCTGGCTCTCCTGACATCCTCTGTGCTGTTGTGGCTGGCTCTCCTGACATCCTCTGTGCTGCTGTGGCTGGCTCTCCTGACATCCTCTGTGCTGCTGTGGCAGGCTCTCCTGACTTCTTCTGTGCTGCTGTGGCAGGCTCTCCTGACATCCTCTGTGCTGTTGTGGCTGGCTCTCCTGACATCCTCTGTGCTGCTGTGGCAGGCTCTCCTGACATCCTCTGTGCTGCTGTGGCTGGCTCTCCTGACATCCTCTGTGCTGCTGTGGCTGGCTCTCCTGACATCCTCTGTGCTGCTGTGGCAGGCTCTCCTGACATCCTCTGTGCTGCTGTGGCAGGCTCTCCTGACATTCTCAGTGCTGCTGTGGCTGGCTCTCCTGACATTCTCTGTGCTGCTGTGGCTGGCTCTCCTGACATCCTCTGTGCTGCTGTGGCAGGCTCTCCTGACATCCTCTGTGCTGCTGTGGCAGGCTCTCCTGACATCCTCGGTGTTGCTGTGGCTGGCTCTCCTAACTTCCTCTGTGCTGCTGTGGCAGGCTCTCCTGACATCCTCTGTGCTGCTGTGGTTGACTCTCCTGACATCCTCTGTGCTGCTGTGGCAGGCTGTCCTGACTTCCTCTGTGCTGCTGTGGCAGGCTCTCCTGACATCCTCTGTGCTGCTGTGGTTGACTCTCCTGACATCCTCTGTGCTGCTGTGGCAGGCTCTCCTGACTTCCTCTGTGCTGCTGTGGCAGGCTGTCCTGACTTCCTCTGTGCTGCTGTGGCTGGCTCTCCTGACATCCTCTGTGCTGCTGTGGCAGGCTCTCCTGACATCCTCTGTGCTGCTGTGGCTGACTCTCCTGACATCCTCTGTACTGCTGTGGCAGGCTCTCCTGACATCCTCTGTGCTGCTGTGGCTGGCTCTCCTGACTTCCTCTGTGCTGCTGTGGCAGGCTCTCCTGACATCCTCTGTGCTGCTGTGGCTTGCTCTCCTGACTTCCTCTGTGCTGCTGTGGCAGGCTCTCCTGACATCCTCTGTGCTGCTGTGGCAGGATCTCCTGACATTCTCTGTGCTGCTGTGGCTGGCTCTCCTGACATCCTCTGTGCTGCTGTGGCTGGCTGTCCTGACATCCTCTGTGCTGCTGTGGCTGGCTCTCCTGACATTCTCTGTGCTGCTGTGGTTGGCTCTCCTGACATCCTCTGTGCTGCTGTGGCTGGCTCTCCTGACTTCCTCTGTGCTGCTGTGGCTACCTCTCCTGACATCCTCTGTGCTGCTGTGGCAGGCTCTCCTGACATCCTCTGTGCTGCTGTGGCTGGTTCTCCTGACTTCCTCTGTGCTGCTGTGGCAGGCTCTCCTGACATCCTCTGTGCTGTTGTGGCTGGTTCTCCTGACATCCTCTGTGCTGCTGTGGCAGGCTCTCCTGACATCCTCTGTGCTGTTGTGGCAGGCTCTCCTGACTTCCTCTGTGCTGCTGTGGCTGGCTCTCCTGACATCCTCTGTGCTGCTGTGGTTGGCTCTCCTGACATCCTCTGTGCTGCTGTGGCTGGCTCTCCTGACTTCCTCTGTGCTGCTGTGGCAGGCTCTCCTGACATCCTCTGTGCTGCTGTGGCAGGCTCTCCTGACATCCTCTGTGCTGCTGTGGCTGACTCTCCTGACATCCTCTGTGCTGCTGTGGCTGGCTCTCCTGACATCCTCTGTGCTGCTGTGGCTGGCTCTCCTGACATCCTCTGTGCTGCTGTGGCTGGCTCTCCTGACTTCTTCTGTGCTGCTGTGGCAGGCTCTCCTGACATCCTCTGTGCTGTTGTGGCTGGTTCTCCTGACATCCTCTGTGCTGCTGTGGCAGGCTCTCCTGACATCCTCTGTGCTGTTGTGGCAGGCTCTCCTGACATCCTCTGTGCTGCTGTGGCAGGCTCTCCTGACATCCTCTGTGCTGTTGTGGCTGGCTCTCCTGACATCCTCTGTGCTGCTGTGGCTGGCTCTCCTGACATCCTCTGTGCTGCTGTGGCTGACTCTCCTGACATCCTCTGTGCTGCTGTGGCTGGCTCTCCTGACTTCCTCTGTGCTGCTGTGGCTACCTCTCCTGACATCCTCTGTGCTGCTGTGGCAGGATCTCCTGACATCCTCTGTGCTGCTGTGGCTGCCTCTCCTGACATCCTCTGTGCTGCTGTGGCTGGCTCTCCTGACATCCTCTGTGCTGTTGTGGCTGGCTCTCCTGACATCCTCTGTGCTGCTGTGGCAGGCTCTCCTGACATCCTCTGTGCTGCTGTGGCAGGCTCTCCTGACATCCTCTGTGCTGCTGTGGCTGGCTCTCCTGACATCCTCTGTGCTGCTGTGGCTGGCTCTCCTGACATCCTCTGTGCTGCTGTGGCTGGCTCTCCTGACTTCTTCTGTGCTGCTGTGGCAGGCTCTCCTGGCATCCTCTGTGCTGTTGTGGCTGGTTCTCCTGACATCCTCTGTGCTGCTGTGGCAGGCTCTCCTGACATCCTCTGTGCTGTTGTGGCTGGCTCTCCTGACATCCTCTGTGCTGCTGTGGCTGGCTCTCCTGACATCCTCTGTGCTGCTGTGGCTGACTCTCCTGACATCCTCTGTGCTGCTGTGGCTGGCTCTCCTGACTTCCTCTGTGCTGCTGTGGCTACCTCTCCTGACATCCTCTGTGCTGCTGTGGCAGGATCTCCTGACATCCTCTGTGCTGCTGTGGCTGCCTCTCCTGACATCCTCTGTGCTGCTGTGGCTGGCTCTCCTGACATCCTCTGTGCTGTTGTGGCTGGCTCTCCTGACATCCTCTGTGCTGCTGTGGCAGGCTCTCCTGACATCCTCTGTGCTGCTGTGGCAGGCTCTCCTGACATCCTCTGTGCTGCTGTGGCTGACTCTCCTGACATCCTCTGTGCTGCTGTGGCTGGCTCTCCTGACATCCTCTGTGCTGCTGTGGCTGGCTGTCCTGACATTCTCTGTGCTGCTGTGGCTGGCTCTCCTGACATCCTCTGTGCTGTTGTGGCTGGCTCTCCTGACATCCTCTGTGCTGCTGTGGCAGGCTCTCCTGACATCCTCTGTGCTGCTGTGGCTGGCTCTCCTGACATTCTCTGTGCTGCTCTGGTTGGCTCTCCTGACATCCTCTGTGCTGCTGTGGCTGGCTCTCCTGACATCCTCTGTGCTGCTGTGGCTGGCTCTCCTGACTTCCTCTGTGCTGCTGTGGCTGGCTCTCCTGACATCCTCTGTGCTGCTGTGGTTGACTCTCCTGACATCCACTGTGCTGCTGTGGCAGGCTCTCCTGACTTCCTCTGTGCTGCTGTGACTGGCTCTCCTGACTTCCTCTGTGCTGCTGTGGCAGGCTGTCCTGACTTCCTCTGTGCTGCTGTGGCTGGCTCTCCTGACATCCTCTGTGCTGCTGTGGCAGGCTCTCCTGACATCCTCTGTGCTGCTGTGGCAGGCTCTCCTGACATCCTCTGTGCTGCTGTGGCTGGCTCTCCTGACATCCTCTGTGCTGCTGTGGCTGGCTCTCCTGACTTCCTCTGTGCTGCTGTGGCAGGCTCTCCTGACATCCTCTGTGCTGCGGTGGCTTGCTCTCCTGACTTCCTCTGTGCTGCTGTGGCTGGCTCTCCTGACATCCTCTGTGCTGCTGTGGCTGGCTGTCCTGACATTCTCTGTGCTGCTGTGGCTGGCTCTCCTGACATCCTCTGTGCTGCTGTGGCAGGATCTCCTGACATCCTCTGTGCTGCTGTGGCAGGCTCTCCTGACATCCTCTGTGCTGCTGTGGCTGGCTCTCCTGACATCCTCTGTGCTGTTGTGGTTGGCTCTCCTGACATCCTCTGTGCTGCTGTGGCTGGCTCTCCTGACTTACTCTGTGCTGCTGTGGCTGGCTCTCCAGACATTCTCTGTGCTGCTGTGGTTGGCTCTCCTGACATCCTCTGTGCTGCTGTGGCTGGCTCTCCTGACATCCTCTGTGCTGCTGTGGCTGGCTCTCCTGACATTCTCTGTGCTGCTGTGTCTGCCTCTCCTGACATCCTCTGTGCTGCTGTGGCAGGCTCTCCTGACATTCTCTGTGCTGCTGTGGCTGGCTCTCCTGACTTCCTCTGTGCTGCTGTGGCTGGCTCTCCTGACATTCTCTGTGCTGCTGTGGCTGGCTCTCCTGACATCCTCTGTGCTGCTGTGGCAGGCTCTCCTGACTTCCTCTGTGCTGCTGTGGCTGGCTCTCCTGACATCCTCTGTGCTGCTGTGGCAGGCTCTCCTGACATCCTCTGTGCTGCTGTGGCAGGCTCTCCTGACTTCCTCTGTGCTGCTGTGGCTGGCTCTCCTGACATTCTCTGTGCTGCTGTGGCTGGCTCTCCTGACATCCTCTGTGCTGTTGTGGCTGGCTCTCCTGACATCCTCTGTGCTGCTGTGGCTGGCTCTCCTGACATCCTCTGCGCTGCTGTGGCTGGCTCTCCTGACATCCTCTGTGCTGCTGTGGCAGGCTCTCCTGACATTCTCAGTGCTGCTGTGGCTGGCTCTCCTGACATCCTCTGTGCTGTTGTGGCTGGCTCTCCTGACATCCTCTGTGCTGCTGTGGCTGGCTCTCCTGACATCCTCTGTGCTGCTGTGGCTGGCTCTCCTGACATTCTCAGTGCTGCTGTGGCTGGCTCTCCTGACATCCTCTGTGCTGTTGTGGCTGGCTCTCCTGACATCCTCTGTGCTGCTGTGGCTGGCTCTCCTGACATCCTCTGTGCTGCTGTGGCTGGCTCTCCTGACATCCTCTGCGCTGCTGTGGCTGGCTCTCCTGACTTCTTCTGTGCTGCTGTGGCTGGCTCTCCTGACATTCTCTGTGCTGCTGTGGCTGGCTCTCCTGACATCCTCTGTGCTGCTGTGGCTGGCTCTCCTGACATCCTCTGTGCTGCTGTGGCAGGCTCTCCTGACATCCTCTGTGCTGCTGTGGCTGGCTCTCCTGACATCCTCTGTGCTGTTGTGGCTGGCTCTCCTGACATCCTCTGTACTGCTGTGGCTGGCTCTCCTGACATCCTCTGTGCTGCTGTGGCAGGCTCTCCTGACATTCTCAGTGCTGCTGTGGCTGGCTCTCCTGACATCCTCTGTGCTGCTGTGGCAGGCTCTCCTGACATTCTCAGTGCTGCTGTGGCTGGCTCTCCTGACTTCTTCTGTGCTGCTGTGGCAGGCTCTCCTGACTTCTTCTGTGCTGCTGTGGCAGGCTCTCCTGACATCCTCTGTGCTGTTGTGGCTGGCTCTCCTGACATCCTCTGTACTGCTGTGGCTGGCTCTCCTGACATCCTCTGTGCTGCTGTGGCAGGCTCTCCTGACATTCTCAGTGCTGCTGTGGCAGGCTCTCCTGACATTCTCAGTGCTGCTGTGGCTGGCTCTCCTGACATCCTCTGTGCTGCTGTGGCTGGCTCTCCTGACTTCTTCTGTGCTGCTGTGGCAGGCTCTCCTGACATCCTCTGTGCTGTTGTGGCTGGCTCTCCTGACATCCTCTGTGCTGCTGTGGCTGGCTCTCCTGACATCCTCTGTGCTGCTGTGGCAGGCTCTCCTGACATCCTCTGTGCTGCTGTGGCTGGCTCTCCTGACATCCTCTGTGCTGCTGTGGCTGGCTCTCCTGACATTCTCAGTGCTGCTGTGGCTGGCTCTCCTGACATTCTCTGTGCTGCTGTGGCTGGCTCTCCTGACATCCTCTGTGCTGTTGTGGCTGGCTCTCCTGACATCCTCTGTGCTGCTGTGGCTGGCTCTCCTGACATCCTCTGTGCTGCTGTGGCTGGCTCTCCTGACATCCTCTGCGCTGCTGTGGCTGGCTCTCCTGACTTCTTCTGTGCTGCTGTGGCTGGCTCTCCTGACATTCTCTGTGCTGCTGTGGCTGGCTCTCCTGACATCCTCTGTGCTGCTGTGGCTGGCTCTCCTGACATCCTCTGTGCTGCTGTGGCAGGCTCTCCTGACATCCTCTGTGCTGCTGTGGCTGGCTCTCCTGACTTCTTCTGTGCTGCTGTGGCAGGCTCTCCTGACATCCTCTGTGCTGTTGTGGCAGGCTCTCCTGACATCCTCTGTACTGCTGTGGCTGGCTCTCCTGACATCCTCTGTACTGTTGTGGCTGGCTCTCCTGACTTCCTCTGTGCTGCTGTGGCTGGCTCTCCTGACATCCTCTGTGCTGCTGTGGCAGGCTCTCCTGACATCCTCTGTGCTGCTGTGGCAGGCTCTCCTGACATCCTCGGTGTTGCTGTGGCTGGCTCTCCTGACTTCCTCTGTGCTGCTGTGGCTGGCTCTCCTGACATCCTCTGTGCTGCTGTGGCAGACTCTCCTAACTTCCTCTGTGCTGCTGTGGCTGGCTCTCCTGACATCCACTGTGCTGCTGTGGCAGGCTCTCCTGACATCCTCTGTGCTGCTGTGACTGGCTCTCCTGACTTCCTCTGTGCTGCTGTGGCAGGCTGTCCTGACTTCCTCTGTGCTGCTGTGGCTGGCTCTCCTGACATCCTCTGTGCTGCTGTGGCAGGCTCTCCTGACATCCTCTGTGCTGCTGTGGCTGGCTCTCCTGACTTCCTCTGTGCTGCTGTGGCTGGCTCTCCTGACATCCTCTGTGCTGCTGTGGCAGGATCTCCTGACATCCTCTGTGCTGCTGTGGCAGGATCTCCTGACATTCTCTGTGCTGCTGTGGCTTGCTCTCCTGACATCCTCTGTGCTGCTGTGGCTGGCTCTCCTGACATCCTCTGTGCTGCTGTGGCAGGCTCTCCAGACATTCTCTGTGCTGCTGTGGTTGGCTCTCCTGACATCCTCTGTGCTGCTGTGGCTGGCTCTCCTGACTTCCTCTGTGCTGCTGTGGCTACCTCTCCTGACATCCTCTGTGCTGCTGTGGCAGGATCTCCTGACATCCTCTGTGCTGCTGTGGCTGGCTGTCCTGACATTCTCTGTGCTGCTGTGGCTGGCTCTCCTGACATTCTCTGTGCTGCTGTGGCTGGCTCTCCTGACATCCTCTGTGCTGCTGTGGCTGGCTGTCCTAACATTCTCTGTGCTGCTGTGGCTGGCTCTCCTGACATCCTCTGTGCTGCTGTGGCTGGCTGTCCTGACATTCTCTGTGCTGCTGTGGCTGGCTCTCCTGACATCCTCTGTGCTGCTGTGGCTGGCTCTCCTGACATTCTCTGTGCTGCTGTGGTTGGCTCTCCTGACATCCTCTGTGCTGCTGTGGCTGGCTCTCCTGACATTCTCTGTGCTGCTGTGGCTGGCTCTCCTGACTTCTTCTGTGCTGCTGTGGCTGGCTCTCCTGACATCCTCTGTGCTGCTGTGGCAGGCTCTCCAGACATTCTCTGTGCTGCTGTGGTTGGCTCTCCTGACATCCTCTGTGCTGCTGTGGCTGGCTCTCCTGACTTCCTCTGTGCTGCTGTGGCTACCTCTCCTGACATCCTCTGTGCTGCTGTGGCTGGCTCTCCTGACATCCTCTGTGCTGCTGTGGCTGGCTCTCCTGACATTCTCTGTGCTGCTGTGGTTGGCTCTCCTGACATCCTCTGTGCTGCTGTGGCTGGCTGTCCTGACATTCTCTGTGCTGCTGTGGCTGGCTCTCCTGACATCCTCTGTGCTGCTGTGGCTGGCTGTCCTGACATTCTCTGTGCTGCTGTGGCTGGCTCTCCTGACCTCCTCTGTGCTGCTGTGGCTGGCTCTCCTGACATCCTCTGTGCTGCTGTGGTTGGCTCTCCTGACATTCTCTGTGCTGCTGTGGCTGGCTCTCCTGACATCCTCTGTGCTGCTGTGGCAGGCTCTCCTGACTTCCTCTGTGCTGCTGTGGCTGGCTCTCCTGACATTCTCTGTGCTGCTGTGGCTGGCTCTCCTGACATCCTCTGTGCTGCTGTGGCTGGCTCTCCTGACATCCTCTGTGCTGCTGTGGCTGGCTCTCCTGACATCCTCTGTGCTGCTGTGGCTGGCTCTCCTGACATCCTCTGTGCTGCTGTGGCTGGCTCTCCTGACATCCTCTGTGCTGATGTGGCTGGCTCTCCTGACTTCCTCTGTGCTGCTGTGGCAGGCTCTCCTGACATCCTCTGTGCTGCTGTGGCTGGCTCTCCTGACATCCTCTGTGCTGCTGTGGCTGGCTCTCCTGACTTCCTCTGTGCTGCTGTGGCAGGCTCTCCTGACATCCTCTGTGCTGCTGTGGCAGGCTCTCCTGACATCCTCTGTGCTGCTGTGGCAGGCTCTCCTGACATCCTCTGTGCTGCTGTGGCAGGCTCTCCTGACATTCTCTGTGCTGCTGTGGCTGGCTCTCCTGACATTCTCTGTGCTGCTGTGGCTGGCTCTCCTGACATTCTCTGTGCTGCTGTGGCTGGCTCTCCTGACATCCTCTGTGCTGCTGTGGCAGGCTCTCCTGACTTCCTCTGTGCTGCTGTGGCTGGCTCTCCTGACATTCTCTGTGCTGCTGTGGCTGGCTCTCCTGACATCCTCTGTGCTGCTGTGGCTGGCTCTCCTGACATCCTCTGTGCTGCTGTGGCAGGCTCTCCTGACATCCTCTGTGCTGCTGTGGCTGGCTCTCCTGACATCCTCTGTGCTGCTGTGGCAGGCTCTCCTGACATTCTCTGTGCTGCTGTGGTTGGCTCTCCTGACATTCTCTGTGCTGCTGTGGCTGGCTCTCCTGACATCCTCTGTGCTGCTGTGGCAGGCTCTCCTGACATTCTCTGTGCTGCTGTGGCTGGCTCTCCTGACATCCTCTGTGCTGCTGTGGCTGGCTCTCCTGACATCCTCTGTGCTGCTGTGGCAGGCTCTCCTGACTTCCTCTGTGCTGCTGTGGCTGGCTCTCCTGACATTCTCTGTGCTGCTGTGGCTGGCTCTCCTGACATTCTCTGTGCTGCTGTGGCTGGCTCTCCTGACATCCTCTGTGCTGCTGTGGCTGGCTCTCCTGACATCCTCTGTGCTGCTGTGGCAGGCTCTCCTGACATCCTCTGTGCTGCTGTGGCTGGCTCTCCTGACATCCTCTGTGCTGTTGTGGCTGGCTCTCCTGACTTCCTCTGTGCTGCTGTGGCAGGCTCTCCTGACATCCTCTGTGCTGCTGTGGCTGGCTCTCCTGACATCCTCTGTGCTGCTGTGGCTGGCTCTCCTGACTTCCTCTGTGCTGCTGTGGCAGGCTCTCCTGACATCCTCTGTGCTGCTGTGGCAGGCTCTCCTGACATCCTCTGTGCTGCTTTGGCAGGCTCTCCTGACATCCTCTGTGCTGCTGTGGCAGGCTCTCCTGACTTCCTCTGTGCTGCTGTGGCAGGCTCTCCTGACTTCCTTTGTGCTGCTGTGGCTGGCTCTCCTGACATCCTCTGTGCTGCTGTGGCAGGCTCTCCTGACATCCTCTGTGCTGCTGTGGCAGGCTCTCCTGACATCCTCTGTGCTGCTGTGGCTGGCTCTCCTGACATCCTCTGTGCTGCTGTGGCTGGCTCTCCTGACATCCTCTGTGCTGCTGTGGCTGGCTCTCCTGACTTCTTCTGTGCTGCTGTGGCTGGCTCTCCTGACATCCTCTGTGCTGCTGTGGCTGGCTCTCCTGACTTCTTCTGTGCTGCTGTGGCTGGCTCTCCTGACTTCTTCTGTGCTGCTGTGAATGGCTCTCCTGACTTCCTCTGTGCTGCTGTGGCTGGCTCTCCTGACATCCTCTGTGCTGCTGTGGCTGGCTCTCCTGACTTCCTCTGTGCTGCTGTGGCTGGCTCTCCTGACATCCTCTGTGCTGCTGTGACTGGCTCTCCTGACATCCTCTGTGCTGCTGTGGCTAGCTCTCCTGACATCCTCTGTGCTGCTGTGACTGGCTCTCCTGACTTCCTCTGTGCTGCTGTGGCTGGCTCTCCTGACATCCTCTGTGCTGCTGTGACTGGCTCTCCTGACTTCCTCTGTGCTGCTGTGACTGGCTCTCCTGACATCCTCTGTGCTGCTGTGGCTTGCTCTCCTGACTTCCTCTGTGCTGTTGTGGCTTGCTCTCCTGACATCCTCTGTGCTGCTGTGGCTGGCTCTCCTGACTTCCTCTGTGCTGCTGTGGCTTGCTCTCCTGACATCCTCTGTGCTGCTGTGGCTGGCTCTCCTGACATCCTCTGTGCTGTTGTGGCTTGCTCTCCTGACATCCTCTGTGCTGCTGTGGCTTGCTCTCCTGACATCCTCTGTGCTGCTGTGACTGGCTCTCCTGACATCCTCTGTGCTGTTGTGGCTTGCTCTCCTGACATCCTCTGTGCTGCTGTGGCTGGCTCTCCTGACATCCTCTGTGCTGCTGTGGCTGGCTCTCCTGACATCCTCTGTGCTGCTGTGACTGGCTCTCCTGACTTCCTCTGTGCTGCTGTGGCTGGCTCTCCTGACATCCTCTGTGCTGCTGTGGCTGGCTCTCCTGACATCCTCTGTGCTGCTGTGACTGGCTCTCCTGACTTCCTCTGTGCTGCTGTGGCTGGCTCTCCTGACATCCTCTGTGCTGCTGTGACTGGCTCTCCTGACTTCCTCTGTGCTGCTGTGGCTGGCTCTCCTGACATCCTCTGTGCTGCTGTGACTGGCTCTCCTGACATCCTCTGTGCTGCTGTGACTGGCTCTCCTGACATCCTCTGTGCTGTTGTGGCTGGCTCTCCTGACATCCTCTGTGCTGCTGTGACTGGCTCTCCTGACTTCCTCTGTGCTGCTGTGACTGGCTCTCCTGACATCCTCTGTGCTGCTGTGGCTTGCTCTCCTGACTTCCTCTGTGCTGTTGTGGCTTGCTCTCCTGACATCCTCTGTGCTGCTGTGGCTGCCTCTCCTGACTTCCTCTGTGCTGCTGTGGCTGGCTCTCCTGACATCCTCTGTGCTGCTGTGGCTGCCTCTCCTGACATCCTCTGTGCTGCTGTGGCTGGCTCTCCTGACATCCTCTGTGCTGCTGTGGCTGGCTCTCCTGACTTCCTCTGTGCTGCTGTGGCTGGCTCTCCTGACTTCCTCTGTGCTGCTGTGGCAGGCTCTCCTGACTTCCTCTGTGCTGCTGTGTCTGGCTCTCCTGACATTCTCTGTGCTGCTGTGGCTGGCTCTCCTGACATCCTCTGTGCTGCTGTGGCTGGCTCTCCTGACTTCCTCTGTGCTGCTGTGGCTGGCTCTCCTGACATCCTCTGTGCTGCTGTGGCAGGCTCTCCTGACATCCTCTGTGCTGCTGTGGCTGGCTGTCCTGACATCCTCTGTGCTGCTGTGGCTGGCTCTCCTGACATTCTCTGTGCTGCTGTGGTTGGCTCTCCTGACTTCTTCTGTGCTGCTGTGGCTGGCTCTCCTGACTTCCTCTGTGCTGCTGTGGCTGGCTCTCCTGACATCCTCTGTGCTGCTGTGGCAGGCTCTCCTGACTTCTTCTGTGCTGCTGTGGCTGGCTCTCCTGACATCCTCTGTGCTGCTGTGGCAGGCTCTCCTGACATCCTCTGTGCTGCTGTGGCTGGCTCTCCTGACATCCTCTGTGCTGTTGTGGCTGGCTCTCCTGACTTCTTCTGTGCTGCTGTGGCTGGCTCTCCTGACATCCTCTGTGCTGCTGTGGCTGGCTCTCCTGACATCCTCTGTGCTGCTGTGGCTGGCTCTCCTGACATCCTCTGTGCTGCTGTGGCTGGCTCTCCTGACATCCTCTGTGCTGCGTGGCTGGCTCTCCTGACTTCTTCTGTGCTGCTGTGGCTGGCTCTCCTGACATCCTCTGTGCTGCTGTGAATGGCTCTCCTGACTTCCTCTGTGCTGCTGTGGCTGGCTCTCCTGACATCCTCTGTGCTGCTGTGGCTGGCTCTCCTGACTTCCTCTGTGCTGCTGTGGCTGGCTCTCCTGACTTCCTCTGTGCTGCTGTGACTGGCTCTCCTGACATCCTCTGTGCTGCTGGGGCTTGCTCTCCTGACTTCCTCTGTGCTGCTGTGGCTTGCTTTCCTGACATCCTCTGTGCTGCTGTGGCTGCCTCTCCTGACTTTCTCTGTGCTGCTGTGGCTGGCTCTCCTGACATCCTCTGTGCTGCTGTGGCTGGCTCTCCTGACTTCCTCTGTGCTGCTGTGGCTTGCTCTCCTGACTTCCTCTGTGCTGCTGTGGCTTGCTTTCCTGACATCCTCTGTGCTGCTGTGGCTGCCTCTCCTGACTTTCTCTGTGCTGCTGTGGCTGGCTCTCCTGACATCCTCTGTGCTGCTGTGGCTGCCTCTCCTGACTTCCTCTGTGCTGCTGTGGCTGACTCTCCTGACATACTCTGTGCTGCTGTGGCTGGCTCTCCTGACATCCTCTGTGCTGCTGTGGCTGCCTCTCCTGACTTCCTCTGTGCTGCTGTGGCTGCCTCTCCTGACTTCCTCTGTGCTGCTGTGGCTGGCTCTCCTGACATCCTCTGTGCTGCTGTGGCTGCCTCTCCTGACTTCCTCTGTGCTGCTGTGGCTGGCTGTCCTGACATCCTCTGTGCTGCTGTGGCTGCCTCTCCTGACATCCTCTGTGCTGCTGTGGCAGGCTCTCCTGACATCCTCTGTGCTGCTGTGGCTGGCTCTCCTGACATCCTCTGTGCTGCTGTGGCTGGCTCTCCTGACTTCTTCTGTGCTGCTGTGGCTGGCTCTCCTGACATCCTCTGTGCTGCTGTGGCTGCCTCTCCTGACATCCTCTGTGCTGCTGTGGCTGGCTCTCCTGACATCCTCTGTGCTGCTGTGGCTGGCTCTCCTGACATCCTCTGTGCTGCTGTGGCTGGCTCTCCTGACTTCCTCTGTGCTGCTGTGACTGGCTCTCCTGACTTCCTCTGTGCTGCTGTGACTGGCTCTCCTGACATTCTCTGTGCTGCTGTGGCTGGCTCTCCTGACTTCCTCTGTGCTGTTGTGGCTTGCTCTCCTGACATCCTCTGTGCTGCTGTGGCTGCCTCTCCTGACATTCTCTGTGCTGCTGTGGTTGGCTCTCCTGACTTCTTCTGTGCTGCTGTGGCAGGCTCTCCTGACATCCTCTGTGCTGCTGTGGCTTGCTCTCCTGACTTCCTCTGTGCTGCTGTGGCTGGCTCTCCTGACATCCTCTGTGCTGCTGTGGCAGGCTCTCCTGACATCCTCTGTGCTGTTGTGGCTGGCTCTCCTGACTTCTTCTGTGCTGCTGTGGCTGGCTCTCCTGACATCCTCTGTGCTGCTGTGGCTGTCTCTCCTGACATCCTCTGTGCTGCTGTGGCTGGCTCTCCTGACTTCTTCTGTGCTGCTGTGGCTGGCTCTCCTGACATCCTCTGTGCTGCTGTGGCTGGCTCTCCTGACATCCTCTGTGCTGTTGTGGCTGGCTCTCCTGACATCCTCTGTGCTGCTGTGGCTGGCTCTCCTGACATCCTCTGTGCTGCTGTGGCTGGCTCTCCTGACATCCTCTGTGCTGCTGTGGCTGGCTGTCCTGACATCCTCTGTGCTGCTGTGGCAGGCTCTCCTGACTTCCTCTGTGCTGCTGTGGCTGGCTCTCCTGACATCCTCTGTGCTGCTGTGGCAGGCTCTCCTGACATCCTCTGTGCTGCTGTGGCAGGCTCTCCTGACATCCTCTGTGCTGCTGTGGCTGGCTCTCCTGACTTCCTCTGTGCTGCTGTGGCTGGCTCTCCTGACATCCTCTGTGCTGCTGTGGCAGGCTCTCCTGACATCCTCTGTGCTGCTGTGGCAGGCTCTCCTGACATCCTCTGTGCTGCTGTGGCAGGCTCTCCTGACATCCTCTGTGCTGCTGTGGCTTGCTCTCCTGACTTCCTCTGTGCTGCTGTGGCAGGCTCTCCTGACTTCCTCTGTGCTGCTGTGGCTGGCTCTCCTGACACTCTGTGCTGCTGTGGCAGGCTCTCCTGACATCCTCTGTGCTGCTGTGGCAGGCTCTCCTGACATCCTCTGTGCTGCTGTGGCTGGCTCTCCTGACATCCTCTGTGCTGCTGTGGCTGGCTCTCCTGACATCCTCTGTGCTGCTGTGGCTGGCTCTCCTGACTTCCTCTGTGCTGCTGTGACTGGCTCTCCTGACATCCTCTGTGCTGCTGTGGCTTGCTCTCCTGACTTCCTCTGTGCTGCTGTGGCTGGCTCTCCTGACATCCTCTGTGCTGCTGTGGCTGCCTCTCCTGACTTCCTCTGTGCTGCTGTGGCTGGCTCTCCTGACATCCTCTGTGCTGCTGTGGCAGGCTCTCCTGACATCCTCTGTGCTGCTGTGGCAGGCTCTCCTGACATCCTCTGTGCTGCTGTGGCAGGCTCTCCTGACATCCTCTGTGCTGCTGTGGCAGGCTCTCCTGACATCCTCTGTACTGTTGTGGCTGCCTCTCCTGACTTCTTCTGTGCTGCTGTGGCTACCTCTCCTGACATCCTCTGTGCTGCTGTGAATGGCTCTCCTGACTTCCTCTGTGCTGCTGTGGCTGGCTCTCCTGACTTCTTCTGTGCTGCTGTGGCTGGCTCTCCTGACATCCTCTGTGCTGCTGTGAATGGCTCTCCTGACTTCCTCTGTGCTGCTGTGGCTGGTTCTCCTGACTTCCTCTGTGCTGCTGTGGCTGGCTCTCCTGACTTCCTCTGTGCTGCTGTGACTGGCTCTCCTGACATCCTCTGTGCTGCTGTGGCTTGCTCTCCTGACTTCCTCTGTGCTGCTGTGGCTTGCTCTCCTGACATCCTCTGTGCTGCTGTGGCTGCCTCTCCTGACTTCCTCTGTGCTGCTGTGGCTGGCTCTCCTGACTTCCTCTGTACTGCTGTGGCAGGCTCTCCTGACATCCTCTGTGCTGCTGTGGCAGGCTCTCCTGACATCCTCTGTGCTGCTGTGGCTGGCTCTCCTGACTTCCTCTGTGCTGCTGTGGCAGGCTCTCCTGACATCCTCTGTGCTGCTGTGGCAGGCTCTCCTGACATCCTCTGTGCTGCTGTGGCTGGCTCTCCTGACATCCTCTGTGCTGCTGTGGCTGGCTCTCCTGACTTCCTCTGTGCTGCTGTGGCTTGCTCTCCTGACTTCCTCTGTGCTGCTGTGGCTGCCTCTCCTGACTTCCTCTGTGCTGCTGTGGCAGGCTCTCCTGACATCCTCTGTGCTGCTGTGGCTGCCTCTCCTGACTTCCTCTGTGCTGCTGTGGCTGCCTCTCCTGACTTCCTCTGTGCTGCTGTGGCAGGCTCTCCTGACATCTTCTGTGCTGCTGTGGCTGCCTCTCCTGACATCCTCTGTGCTGCTGTGGCTGGCTCTCCTGACATCCTCTGTGCTGCTGTGGCTGGCTCTCCTGACATCCTCTGTGCTGCTGTGGCTGGCTCTCCTGACATCCTCTGTGCTGCTGTGGCAGGCTCTCCTGACATTCTCTGTGCTGCTGTGGCTGGCTCTCCTGACTTCCTCTGTGCTGCTGTGGCTGGCTCTCCTGACATCCTCTGTGCTGCTGTGGCTGCCTCTCCTGACTTCCTCTGTGCTGCTGTGGCTGGCTCTCCTGACATCCTCTGTGCTGCTGTGGCTGCCTCTCCTGACTTCCTCTGTGCTGCTGTGGCTGGCTCTCCTGACATCCTCTGTGCTGCTGTGGCTGGCTCTCCTGACATCCTCTGTGCTGCTGTGGCAGGCTCTCCTGACATTCTCTGTGCTGCTGTGGCTGGCTCTCCTGACTTCCTCTGTGCTGCTGTGGCTGGCTCTCCTGACATCCTCTGTGCTGCTGTGGCTGCCTCTCCTGACCTCCTCTGTGCTGCTGTGGCTGGCTCTCCTGACATCCTCTGTGCTGCTGTGGCTGCCTCTCCTGACTTCCTCTGTGCTGCTGTGGCTGGCTCTCCTGACATCCTCTGTGCTGCTGTGGCTGCCTCTCCTGACTTCCTCTGTGCTGCTGTGGCTGCCTCTCCTGACATCCTCTGTGCTGCTGTGGCTGGCTCTCCTGACTTCCTCTGTGCTGCTGTGGCTTGCTCTCCTGACTTCCTCTGTGCTGCTGTGGCAGGCTCTCCTGACATCCTCTGTGCTGCTGTGGCTGGCTCTCCTGACATCCTCTGTGCTGCTGTGGCTGCCTCTCCTGACTTCCTCTGTGCTGCTGTGGCTGCCTCTCCTGACATCCTCTGTGCTGCTGTGGCTGCCTCTCCTGACTTCCTCTGTGCTGCTGTGGCTGGCTCTCCTGACATCCTCTGTGCTGCTGTGGCAGGCTCTCCTGACATCCTCTGTGCTGCTGTGGCTGCCTCTCCTGACTTCCTCTGTGCTGCTGTGGCTGGCTCTCCTGACATCCTCTGTACTGCTGTGGCAGGCTCTCCTGACTTCCTCTGTACTGCTGTGGCAGGCTCTCCTGACATCCTCTGTGCTGCTGTGGCTGCCTCTCCTGACTTCCTCTGTACTGCTGTGGCAGGCTCTCCTGACATCCTCTGTGCTGCTGTGGCTGCCTCTCCTGACATCCTCTGTGCTGCTGTGGCTGGCTCTCCTGACTTCCTCTGTACTGCTGTGGCAGGCTCTCCTGACATCCTCTGTGCTGCTGTGGCAGGCTCTCCTGACATCCTCTGTGCTGCTGTGGCTGGCTCTCCTGACTTCCTCTGTGCTGCTGTGGCAGGCTCTCCTGACATCCTCTGTGCTGCTGTGGCTGGCTCTCCTGACATCCTCTGTGCTGCTGTGGCTGCCTCTCCTGACATCCTCTGTGCTGCTGTGGCTGCCTCTCCTGACTTCCTCTGTGCTGCTGTGGCTGGCACTCCTGACATCCTCTGTGCTGCTGTGGCTACCTCTCCTGACATCCTCTGTGCTGCTGTGGCTGGCTCTCCTGACATCCTCTGTGCTGCTGTGGCTGGCTCTCCTGACTTCCTCTGTGCTGCTGTGGCTGGCTCTCCTGACATCCTCTGTGCTGCTGTGGCTGGCTCTCGTGACATCCTCTGTGCTGCTGTGGCAGGCTCTCCTGACATCCTCTGTGCTGCTGTGGCAGGCTCTCCTGACATCCTCTGTGCTGCTGTGGCTACCTCTCCTGACATCCTCTGTGCTGCTGTGGCTGGCTCTCCTGACATCCTCTGTGCTGCTGTGGCTGCCTCTCCTGACTTCCTCTGTGCTGCTGTGGCTGGCTCTCCTGACTTCCTCTGTACTGCTGTGGCAGGCTCTCCTGACATCCTCTGTGCTGCTGTGGCTGGCTCTCCTGACATCCTCTGTGCTGCTGTGGCTGGCTCTCCTGACATCCTCTGTGCTGCTGTGGCTGCCTCTCCTGACTTCCTCTGTGCTGCTGTGGCAGGCTGTCCTGACATCCTCTGTGCTGCTGTGGCTACCTCTCCTGACATCCTCTATGCTGCTGTGGCTGGCTCTCCTGACATCCTCTGTGCTGCTGTGACTGGCTCTCCTGACATCCTCTGTGCTGCTGTGGCTGGCTCTCCTGACATCCTCTGCGCTGCTGTGGCTGCCTCTCCTGACATCCTCTGTGCTGCTGTGGCTGGCTCTCCTGACATCCTCTGCGCTGCTGTGGCTGGCTCTCCTGACTTCCTCTGTGCTGCTGTGGCTGGCTCTCCTGACATCCTCTGTACTGCTGTGGCAGGCTCTCCTGACTTCCTCTGGGCTGCTGTGGCTGGCTCTCCTGACATCCTCTGCGCTGCTGTGGCTGGCTCTCCTGACATCCTCTGCGCTGCTGTGGCTGCCTCTCCTGACATCCTCTGTGCTGCTGTGGCTGGCTCTCCTGACTTCCTCTGTGCTGCTGTGGCTGCCTCTCCTGACATCCTCTGCGCTGCTGTGGCTGCCTCTCCTGACATCCTCTGCGCTGCTGTGGCTGGCTCTCCTGACATCCTCTGCGCTGCTGTGGCTGCCTCTCCTGACATCCTCTGTGCTGCTGTGGCTGGCTCTCCTGACTTCCTCTGTGCTGCTGTGGCTGCCTCTCCTGACTTCCTCTGTGCTGCTGTGGCTGCCTCTCCTGACTTCCTCTGTGCTGCTGTGGCTGCCTCTCCTGACATCCTCTGTGCTGCTGTGGCTGCCTCTCCTGACTTCCTCTGTGCTGCTGTGGCTGCCTCTCCTGACTTCCTCTGTGCTGCTGTGGCTACCTCTCCTGACTTCCTGTGTGCTGCTGTGGCTGCCTCTCCTGACATCCTCTGTGCTGCTGTGGCAGGCTCTCCTGACTTCCTCTGTGCTGCTGTGGCTGGCTCTCCTGACATCCTCTGTGCTGCTGTGGCTGGCTCTCCTGACATCCTCTGTGCTGCTGTGGCTGGCTCTCCTGACTTCCTCTGTGCTGCTGTGGCTGGCTCTCCTGACATCCTCTGTGCTGCTGTGGCTGGCTCTCCTGACATCCTCTGTGCTGCTGTGGCTGGCTCTCCTGACTTCCTCTGTGCTGCTGTGGCAGGCTCTCCTGACTTCCTCTGTGCTGCTGTGGCTGGCTCTCCTGACATCCTCTGTGCTGCTGTGGCTGGCTCTCCTGACATCCTCTGTGCTGCTGTGGCTGGCTCTCCTGACTTCCTCTGTGCTGCTGTGGCTGGCTCTCCTGACTTCCTCTGTGCTGCTGTGGCAGGCTCTCCTGACTTCCTCTGTGCTGCTGTGGCTGGCTCTCCTGACATCCTCTGTGCTGCTGTGGCTGGCTCTCCTGACATCCTCTGTGCTGCTGTGGCTGGCTCTCCTGACTTCCTCTGTGCTGCTGTGGCTGGCTCTCCTGACATCCTCTGTGCTGCTGTGGCTGGCTCTCCTGACATCCTCTGTGCTGCTGTGGCTGCCTCTCCTGACTTCCTCTGTGCTGCTGTGGCTGGCTCTCCTGACATCCTCTGTGCTGCTGTGGCAGGCTCTCCTGACATCCTCTGTGCTGCTGTGGCTGCCTCTCCTGACTTCCTCTGTGCTGCTGTGGCTGGCTCTCCTGACATCCTCTGTACTGCTGTGGCAGGCTCTCCTGACTTCCTCTGTGCTGCTGTGGCTGGCTCTCCTGACATCCTCTGTACTGCTGTGGCAGGCTCTCCTGACATCCTCTGTGCTGCTGTGGCTGCCTCTCCTGACTTCCTCTGTACTGCTGTGGCAGGCTCTCCTGACATCCTCTGTGCTGCTGTGGCTGCCTCTCCTGACATCCTCTGTGCTGCTGTGGCTGGCTCTCCTGACTTCCTCTGTACTGCTGTGGCAGGCTCTCCTGACATCCTCTGTGCTGCTGTGGCAGGCTCTCCTGACATCCTCTGTGCTGCTGTGGCTGGCTCTCCTGACTTCCTCTGTGCTGCTGTGGCAGGCTCTCCTGACATCCTCTGTGCTGCTGTGGCTGGCTCTCCTGACATCCTCTGTGCTGCTGTGGCTGCCTCTCCTGACATCCTCTGTGCTGCTGTGGCTGCCTCTCCTGACTTCCTCTGTGCTGCTGTGGCTGGCTCTCCTGACATCCTCTGTGCTGCTGTGGCTACCTCTCCTGACATCCTCTGTGCTGCTGTGGCTGGCTCTCCTGACATCCTCTGTGCTGCTGTGGCTGGCTCTCCTGACTTCCTCTGTGCTGCTGTGGCTGGCTCTCCTGACATCCTCTGTGCTGCTGTGGCTGGCTCTCGTG